>NC_079162.1:96732116-97035146 GCF_947563725.1 Argiope bruennichi
ACTCTATAAAAGTTTATACTTCCATCCATATCTTATGTCAAACGATGCATGCCATTTTTCCAACCAGAATTTTGAAAATATTATGATTTATAGCAATGTTTTTACGAAACCATAACTGAATTAGATTCATGTATAGAATATATACGCTGCTTCTTTTTTTAACGATATCATCCCAACTCCAAAAAAGGCTGATATCTTTTAGATTCCAGATAAATTTCATGGAGCAATGAAATATTACATTTCCTTAGAGATGTCGACGTAAAGTGCTTCTCATAAAAATTCTAACGACCTTATTGCATCTTATTGCAAACTATGGATTCATTTTACTTTTATAGTTTGGATACGGTTTAAAAAAACCCTGCTTCGGGAATTTACGTATAAATAATTCAATAAGGAAAGAATAATAAAAAGAATGTTGTTGAATACTTTAGATCAAAGTGAATACTAATCAGCAATCAGAAGATTTAAGTATGCATTCCAAGAAATAAATATCAAGTTGAGTTGTTTGTAATAATTTTAAATCGAATTACATATCGTTGTTTGAAGAGAAGAACTGATTATATATATATATGAAAGGTTATTACATACAATATTATGAAAGCAATAAGTTTCAATGCGAATAAACTGTGCCTAATATACTATTTGCCCCTCTATAAAATAATTAAAATGCAATAATTTCCTGTGACAGATTTGATACATCTCTATAATAAATTTAAAACATCTTTAATGAATGAATAAATAGCTCCTTCAAGCTATAATAAATTTCAATAGTCTGGTAAAATAGGACTTAACGTAGGATAGAGTATCTACATATTCATTATGTGCTCTCTTTCTGTACGCTATCTTCAGCACACATTTAAAGTGCGGTGATCTGGTGGTAAGGTCTTGTCTTAAGGGACCCAAGAATTCCAGGCTCTAGACCCGATTCCACCGAAGAACCGTCGTGTAAGCGGGTCTTGTGCAATTCATCGTTAAATCATCTTGTTAAATTCATCGGAGCCAAGTGTCCTCCCTCTGGTCGGGTCAGGTGTGGAAGAAGTGTGGAGAAGGGGGCACCAGCTTAGGTGTCATTTGCCATCCTCGTCATCTGACCTTGGTTCAAATTACTAGGTCTGTAATAAAATAGCCCTAGTGTTGCTTTAAAACGGGGTGTTAATATAACTAAAACTAAACTAAACTAAATTAGCACATTAATCGAAAACCAACATAAAAGTAATTCTTAATACCTAATCAATTATTAATGTATTGTAATTTTCATACCTATTTATTTCTATCAAATAACATTTAATCATCCATAAAACTGTTTTTAGGTGATTTGGGAAATCTAATTGAAAACTTTTTCTATTAAGCTTCATCAATTAAATATGTAACTCAACTTAATGCTATCTGTCTCGACTAATCTTTTTGATACCAGAACTGATCAAGCATTTAATAAAATAAGACAAAAGGAAACTTTAAAATTGTAAATGCTTTAAAAACCGCATATCCTTAGCATCTTTCAGACTTTTCTCGTTTCATTTCTAGAACAAAATCTATTGAATAATTCTTTTTGATGAACATAATTAACGAAATTCTATTCTAGACCATTTCCAATTCTTGCAATTTCGAAAAGTTGTGTATGACAATAACTATTCTATTTTTAAGTTTCAGCACATAATTATAACCGCCTTAATTTAATTTTAGTTAACTCTGAAACTTGGCGATTTTATACAGTTGATTTACTAAAAATGGAAAAGAAATAGAATCTGAAGTGAGGTCATGCTTCGCTGCAGCCATCACAAAGATTATGTTAAATGTTTTAATGAAGATAGTGTGCTTGCGAGTTAACCAGTCATTCAATCCCACTCACTTCGTATCATAAATAGGGGCGTTTAAAGTAATCGAAGTAGTTTGAAATAGTACTATTTGGCTTGCAGATAGTTTGCTTTAGATAGCAGATATCTCAAAAAACTTTAAGACATGCGAAAAGAACCAAGTCTTCATCTTCCATAAAATATCTGAAAAAAATCCTCTTGTAGGAGACAGATTCGATGAGGGAGAGGGGAATTGATAATTCTTTGAGTGAATGCACAAATCTACATACCTTTCCACGTAATTCATGTAAATCGAAAGAATGCCTCCCTATTCTGATGCAAAAGATCCTACTTTCATCTTATAAAGCAACAAAACTAAATCACACAGGGCTCATATTATGAAAATTTGAATTCAGAAGCAAGCAGATCAACGTATAAACTGACTAGCTAAATCATTATGCCTTAATTCCATCGAGTTCGAAATGCTCCAGCGAAATGTGTCATGCTTCAAATCCTCCTATCCAGACCCTTGCCAATATCCAGACCCTTAAGCAATTTTACAAGTACCATGACTCTTGTATTCCATCGATCTCATCATAGACAATATCACATTGTTATTATAGATAATATTATTGACATCATAGATAATATCACAAGATATTGTAACTGATTGATATAATTCTTGTGATTTGGGAAAAAACTGATTGATATAATTTCTTAACTTCATTCATGATCGAATTTCAGTACCAAAGGGTATCGACCGTTTATGGTCCGGTCATATCATTTGGTGTATATTTTTAATTAATTTTTGAGTAAATTAAATGAAATAATAAGGGTGAAATGAATAATATTAAATATAAAGTATTTCTAACATATATTTTTTTTCAACATTTTTTTACTAACAAATGATAATTTGGACTGGATACAGTTAATTATTTTAAACATTACTAAGCTACTGTCATCTGAGGCTAAGGTGTGTATATTGGCAGCTATGAATTCTGTCTATTTTCAGATATAAAAACTCTTCATGCTTTTGCGTATGTTCCAGGAGACGTTGATTTCACCAAAATAGGAATGAACTGAAAGATGGGGGAGGAGTCGTTCACATTTTTAGCAATACTAGAAACCGATTACCAAAGGAATTATGTCCAGTTGCAACCGAAAATAATTTGAATCATTTCATTTGAATAATAAATAAGTTCATTTGAATAATAAATACAAAAGTTTCGAATTAAAATAAAATAATCCGTTCAAAATGACAAGTGAAAAAAAGGAAAGAAGAGAAAAGTGATAATCTTGAATTCCTGAAATGAACAGTACATTTGGATTCCAGAAAAAAAAAATAACATTTGATATTACAGCTATTTCTGATTTATTCAGAACAATGAAAAATTTCCAGTTCGATAAATATATTCTCTTTTTATTGAAAGAAACTTACCATTATTTATTTTTATTATCAGTTTCTCTTTATATTTAGGTTGATTCGGAACTCTTGGACAAAACTTTAAAAGCTGGGCGAATACACTACAAGAAACACTTTTTTTTTTCATATGAATGCATGGGTATAAGTGACTTGTTGAGTATAAGCTCAAAATATAAACTATTTACTAACAACATCAGTCGCAAGTACAGCGAATTTTACAGTAATATCTGAAAATTTCGCCCACGAACAGTAATGCATGTTTGACAGCGTCTGTGAAGCAATCCATGCATAATTTTAATATGTGAGGCATTTCTCACAAACATGAAGTTTCAAAAAATACTAGAGTAACGAGATTCTGATTGGAATCCGCCCGGAATGTCCGCGAAACCCTTAATCGACGCCTCAAAGCGTATATTACTATTAATAGAAGTAATTTTGCTCAGGCCTGTTCTAGAAATGAAGCTGTTTTTGTGCCACTTAATTTCAGATGTCCCTTTTTCTCCATAATGCAGAGGTTCGCAAAGTTTTTTTTTTTTTTTTTTTTAATTTTGTACCACATAGATAAGAATCAAAAGTATATGTACAATCATAAAAGCATTTTCCGGTTAAAATTACTTTCATCTCCTTCCTCCTAAAACATTGTATTTCAAATTCATAGTTTTAAGTCAAAAAATAAAGAAAATTTCTTTGTAGGCAGAAAAAAAACTTGACTTATTTATTTAGTGAATCAGAACAAAAATGATGAATTCATCAGTAAAATTCATAAGAAAGTAGTACGAAGATAAATATATTTCGTCTTAAATAATAACAAAGATTATTACAAAAACTATTGATTGGTCCGCTGTGGACTTGAAAGGCTGCAATTGAGCCGTTTATTTTGAAAATGGGGCAAGTCCATTTTTTGTTATTGCGAAATATTTAAAGTTTTGTGTTTCAATAAATTTAAAAGTATTGGTAAGTATTAATAGATATATTTTTTGTATTTTGTGGTACCAGATAATGTAAGTTTGTAATCCAATAGTCTTTTCAGTGCTGATTAAAAAAAATAAGAGTTTTATTATATCTAAATGGACTTGCCGCACTTTCAAAATTAATGAATTATTGTAAACGTACATTTAATTGGGAAATATTTCAGTTGCATCAGCCTTTTTTTAGTAATAAAAACTAAATACTATTCAAATTTTTATAAAAATTTAATCATTTGATAAAAAGTCAAACAAAACCAAGAATATTCTAGTAGAAAATATAACATAACAACAAACAATTCAGTTTTATTAAGAATTTCAATGAAACTATATATTTCAGTTTATACCTAGGTATAATCAATTTGAATTTTATTCAAGATTTAACATTTTAAAAAATTCATGATGAACGGAAGGTATATATGGTAATAAATCCATCATATCCTTGTATTTTTCAGTTGTAATAAATCTCCTTTTTTTTCTTACATAAAAGATAATTTTATATTTCTGAAATTACTTGGAATTATTTACCTTTCTCGTTGTGTTGACAAATCGATAATTTTAAATTCAAAATCTCGTTCTATCGAAGTTTTGTTGAACATTTTGTATGGTGCATCCCTTGTAAATCTGATCCAGTTAATCGATTCACGGTTTCTCCATCGGTATTTTACTTTCTTTTTAAAACCGCTTTTTCCAGAGGTTGGGTTGAAAATAAATTTCCACGTTTAATTTCATGTACTAAAAATTTATTATGTGTTCGAGAATTTTGTATTACTTTCTAGTAATCCTGGGGAATATGCAAGAAATTTTTTTCTGGATTGAATAGTTACTGGATAGTTCCACTCCAAAATCACGATCGTTCGGTAGAAATGTGTGATCAATGATATTTATTTCATTGTCACTGGACTAAATAATCGGTGATGGAAGTAAACATATTATTATCGACACACAAAATTAAGATATACTTTTATTATTTTTGAAATACTGTACAATCACCGACTTTCAATATCAAAAATAGATAAATAGAAACACTCTAGATTTCAGACATGATGTCAAACGGCCACATTTGCTTCACCATACAGCAACCGGAGCTAAATTTTGCCGTAATCTATTCGGTCAAATATAATTTCAATCTAAGATGGACTTGTACCACTTTCAAAATAAACAGATTTTCATTACTGTTAATAGCTAAAACTTCAATCTCCCAATTACTAGAATCTAAATTTTTTTTATTATAAATTTTTTACGCATAAAAAGATCATAACAAATTTTATCTATAACTGCCACTGTCCCCATTTTTTTTCAAAAATGGGCTTGCCCCACTTTCAAAATAAACGACTCAATTCATTTTTATTGATTTGTTCGTTTCTTTTAAGGCTAAATACCAACATTTGATGGGAAAAGACTCGCCGGGCCTGCGTTTCTTTGGGGCTGGCCGAGGCTACCTTCCATGTTCGGTCGCCTTCATGAATACACAATTTACACATTCGACAGAAACGAACCTGATTTTTCCTAATTACTGTAACCATTGCTGTATAATAATATTACATCAATATTAATAATAATAATAATATTATATCAATATATGTAATAATATTTATCAATTATACTGTAAGGTGAAAATTAATATTTTTTTTATGTCTGTTTTTTACGTTGGCCTCAATGGGGCCCTTGCGCCGCGTCATTTCTAAGGGGGGAAAAAGTAATTATTGAAGTGTATTTCATCACCTTTAAGGATTATTTCATGAGTTTTGATTCACCCTGTATATACAGAAAGAGATTTTCTTTATCAACATTGAGAGAATATCAGAAGGAATAAAGTACTGCATGAATAATAGACGTTAGTTTTAATTTATATAAGATAATAAAATTTTAATTAATCTTGTTCATCAATAAAGAGTGCTATGCAAACGGTGAATTTAAAATGATAACAGCAAATTCAAAAGAGAGATAAACGTAACCTCAGTTTGATAGCAATTTTGCAATTTTTTGTTAAAAACTATAATCAACAAGGCTTTGCGTGTTTCTGCGCGGCAACAAGAAAAGTAGTTAGATGGTTTATAAAACTTCCCTCTTAAAACACAAGCATGCTTACGTGAATTATTACAAAAAACATGATATATGAAATGTGGTATTATAAAATGCGTTAAAGGAATTACTTTTTTTTATTCAATCTTTAATATTTGTAAAGTATTTCTGTTTAAAAGACGTACGTTTATTTTTAAAAATATAAAAGAATGAAAATATCCAAAATTTTATCTTCAAAGTAATAAATAATGAGCTAAAAAAGAAGTTTTTATCGTCCACAATTTTTTAATTCATACTCAATATATATTAATTTGTAACTCATAGCAGAATAAAAGAGATCTCAGATTTAAAATATAAATATCTTCAAGTTTTTATATTTATATTAATAAATAAATGTCTGTGTAAAGCACGAGAAATTATAAGTACAAAATTTAACATTTTCAAAGTTACATCTTTATCTACATAGTGTCTCACAAAATATTTTTATTATTGCTAATTGAAAAATCACTTAGAAATATTTTTACAAATTCTGAATTCGATTACATGTATTTTTAACAATATTCTCCATCATTATATTTTTAATTTAAAAGAATCCTTTTTTTTTTCATATTTACTCCTTTTTTTAAAAAGAAAGCTTTCCAAAAAAGTCATTAAAATATGCTCAATTTTCAACAGGAATTAAAAGAAGTTATCAGATTTTGTATTTTGATTACCAAAATCAGTTTTTACTTTAATTATATTTTACCATCAAAGAACCTTCAGACTTCGTTTCCGGTTCTTTTGAACAGAAAGAAAGTATTTATTTTTTCCATAGCTAAGAAACATTTCCATCTGTATCTTCAACAGGAATTAAAAGAAGTTATAAGAAGATTTTGTATTTTGTTTACCAAAATCAGTTTTTACTTTAATTATATTTTGTCATCAAAGAACCTTCAGACTGCGTTTTCGGTTCTTTTGAACAGAAAGAAAGTATTTAATTTTTCCATAGCTAAGGAGCATTTCCATTTGTAGTTACAAATATTTTAACTTCTCACTCAATACTGCTTTAAAAAATTATATTCTTAATAATTATTTTTCAAAATCAAACTCTTTTTGTAAGCATTGAAGCAATTTTATAGTTAACTTAAGTCTTGCATTCTATAATCAAAAATAAAAATAAAATAATCTAAAAAGCAAACTTTTTAAATTTAAATTAAAGTTTTAAGCAGTAATTTCTGTGTTAAGGAATTATTTGTTCGTTCTTTGTTATTGTGCCTGTTAGAATGTTTCACCGTACATCTCTTACATCGAACCCGCTGGTTTTGAAGATTTACGAATTTTTTTTATTGGAAATTTTTGGTAATAATAATTTATTGTTATCATCATGAATATAAAGCAATGATTTTATTCAAAAATTATCTTATCATTTATCAGATGTAGAGCTGATGAATATTCATCAGATGATTTAAGTCGATTGCCTCATAATCCGAATTACTTAAAAACTTTTAATTCTAAAAGAAATTTAGAAATTTTGGCGAATACCCATTCACTCCTTTTTGCTTAATCATAAGTAATTAATTTCCAGGGGATAGTTGTGATGCGATGATTAATTCAACATAAAATGTTGAGGAAAAGAGTTAAGAAAATAGAAAAATCTTTAACTTAGCTTTTACCTTTTCAACCCAAAATGTAATCGTGGAAAATTCGATCATCAGAATTTTGTTCAAATACCATTTAAACATCTAATCTCTAACAGATATTCCATTTAATCTTCCATTGTATATGGAAACATTGTGTATGTATATGTAGACATTTTTGTAACTAAAGAATTTTACTCGTACCTTACTTTTGAAAATAAGATTATTTGTTTAAAACTGGAATTATCTGATATGTTTTTACGAAAACTTTGAGAATAAAAACATTATTTGGTCGTTAACTTTTTAAGTGAGAATCTACTTATATTTCTACTAAATAATGCTTTACTGATGAACGAAAATATTATTACGAAAATCTTAAATGATGTCTAACAGGATTTCTTCTGTATTTTCTTTTTTGAAGCAAAACGTTTCCCTCTATTTCATTTTACTTTGCAAAAGACTACATTCTAAAATATTCATCGAATCATAAGAAGAATCTTACAATTGATAGAAAATGCAAATCTAAATTGCATTTTATCTCTAAAATACGGCAAATTTAATTTTCATAATTCAGGGTGTTTTTTTAATCCGTTTTTTACTTAGAAATGTTTGTAAAAGAAAAACAAGATATAATTTTAAGAAACATTACTACATCTTTTTCGCATTTCAAACTTTCGTATCCCAAAATAAAACCGAAAGGAATCTGCTTAAAATAATGATGAAATGAAAGTAGATTAATCGTTTTTCTTAAAATGTTCAAAAACTAGCATATTAGATGAATTTCTCTTGCCATCTAAATTGAATCTTTCCAGTAATTTTCTCTATTAAAGAAACTGAACAGTTTAATAGAATAAATCATAAAAGAAGAACCTTTTACCATCATTTTCGAAAGGTATAACATTTTTAAAAAATTTCATAATCTATACATTTTAAGACTTATTGCTCTGATGCAGCAAAAAATATTTAATAGATTATCAAGGAAAAACCTTTCGTACTTCTCTTTTTGATGATTAAGGGTAATAAATAATCATATTTGTTTTTGTACTCCATTTTTATATAATTGATGCAAAACTGAACATTCCCAATAAAACCTTTTAACAGTTGTACTCTTTTATATGTAATGTTTTGAGCAAGATTAGTAAATGCAGCCTAAGACAAAATGATTAAAAAAGAAAATGGACTGATAATATATATTTTTATGCAATAATCGATTAAATATTTATCTATTATGCAAGTTTTCAGTTTCTAAAAAAAAGCATAATTTTAGGTTTTTTTTTTTTTTTTTTTTTTTTTTTTCCTTATTATGTCATTTATTAATATTTGGTCTAATTTATAATTAGAGAATTTTTATTTGGGAGAAAGCAGTATTCTCAATCAAAAATAAACAGTAATTGTAAATTGATCAATCTTTAGATAAAATGATCAATCTTTTGTCTCTTTATTATATATAATGAAGTAAAAAAATGATTTATTTATACGGAATAATTTTTGTTTTGCGTGGAAATGTGGAGATATTATAAACTATATTTAAATTTTTGAAATATGGAGGTATAATTATTTTTAATTGGATCATTGGAGTGGATTTTGGTAATATGGAATATAGAGTAATCTGGTAATATAGAGTGGATTTTGGTAATATGGAATATATAGTAATTTGGTAATATAGTGTAGATTTTGGTAATATGGAAATTAATAATTTTAAGATATCAGATCAAATAACTTCAGCAAAGTCAATATTCACAAAAAAAAAAAAAAAATCGGAGATACCTTTTGTTTAATAGACTTTTAAGATGCTTGCGTGGCATAGCGAATTTTTCTATTTATTTATGAATTATATTTATCTTTTTTTAAAAAAAATTAGTTAAATGTTTAACCGAATTCCCGAAAAATCTGAATTATCCGAAGTGATTTAAATGGTCTATTCTCAATCTTTCTGCTGAGCTCTCTTTCTCCATTTATTTGATTGTTACATGTTTTCAAAAGCGGCTAACTAAAAAAAAAGGGATATTCTTGGAGAGATAATATGTCCTATTAAATGAATAACGTTCCCTTTTATGAATTTAAAATAAAAATAATAATGAATAATTAATCAGACATTCTTTTCAGATTTAATACATTATAGCACTCTCTCGTTTCACATAAGCAGAATTTTGTACATTTTTATTTTTAAAATTTCATTTTCCTAATAACTGGATAATAAAGATGAAAGAACAATAATTCTGCGAAACGATAAATTGAATAGTGATAGAGGAGAAAACAACTTCGTAGAGCAGGTTGAGTCAACCTTGGTTTGTACAGCATCGCCATCTATTGGCATAAGTTTCATTTAAAGAGTCGGCCTCTAATTGTTTTAAAACTGACAGCAAAAAATATTGTCACTTTGGCACAAAACACATATGGTCATTTTTTTAGGGTTTCAATATATTAATTTTTTTATTATTATTTTCTTAACTCAGAACTAATAGTTGATTATTTAAAAGTTTCTGAGATAAATTTTCATTTTTATCAGTTTCTGAATTTCTATCAAAAACTATTGACTCTATGTCAAGAAAATAAATATATATCAGCATATTTCTTCAAACCGACAGTCTAAAAATTTAAATGCATTATAGTTAAATCACTTTTAATGATTTATTTTCGATCTAATAAATTTCTCTCCTTTTCGCTTCAATTTAAAATTGTTCTGAAAATCTCAAATTGAAAATTCTTATTTATATGTTCATATAATTGTTGCTTACGTGAATTTTAAAATAAATTATGGATTTCCTTTCCCCTTCGAAAGTGGGACATTTTCCATCTCTTCTACCGTTACAGAACTTTACATTCATGCAAATTATCTGTAATCTGGAAATTGACATTGATGACATCATGACATGAAAGCTCAATTCTTTGAGCAGGTAATAGCAAAGTTGCACTGATCACCACATTTCATCGATTCTCCAAATATTTAGAATGCCTATAATTACGACTACGGCGAAAATGGAAAAACTAAATTCAGCTTTCAGATTGAACAGTTTCGATTAAAAAAGATGTCCATTTCCCAGTTTAAGTTACTTTAGAAACATTCATATGATCCTTATACTTTTGTATCAGAATCTTTAGTGAATTTTTATATTCTACAATATTTCAGCTTTCTATATACAAAAAATTTTATTGCATGCCAGTTCTAAAAATAGATATTTTCTCATCGCTCAAATTAAAATTTCACTTTAATTTTTAAGCTGCACGAATTCTTATTTCCCTATGCTGACACTTCACATGCTGATTCCAAAAAATGCCGTATCATCAAATTGATTTTTAAAACCATATAAATCCAAAATAGTTTCATACTATTTTTTTTATATGCCTTCTCCTTTTCCATTCGGGCTACGCGGGCACTTGGTTTCGTTCAAACACAGAGCTTTTCAAAAGCATCATAAATATTGAAATCTTTCCTTTACATGAAGAAGAAGAATAAATATGAGATAAATGTACAATACTGCAAAAGTATCAATGACTAAAATACTTCAATTACATTTATCAATGACATTGGCACTTCTATCAACAAAATTTGCAGTGATATGCTTATTTTTAAATTTAGAGTAGTTTATAACTAATTTCAACAAGAATATTTATTTCTACTGTATCCACATACACACAGATAGGATCTGCAACACAGCAACTACATTTTGACATAATTTCCAAACATTTTAACTACATCTTCAGTAGTCAGTATTTTCGTCAAAAAAAATTATTTTTTCTTTATTTTAACAGATATTTTCTTGGAGTTAGAGGCTTCTTGTAGTGACCTAATGAGCGCAAGAAGCTCCGAGGAACATAATATGATTTTGTCGCTCCAGCAGTTATCAGTCGTTTAATAAGCATAAATGGAATCCTGGATATATGATTTTTATTTTCGCCTTCTCGTGATATTTCATTTAAAAAAGTTGCATAATACATTAATGTTTCGTTCTTAGACTGTCACTCAGGGCATCTATACCCATTTATCCACCGAATACTACGTCAATGTTTTCTTGGTTAAAATTTTGATTTTTTTCCCCCCTTCTTAAGTTATGAAGTATTCAGAATTAAATTGCTGCCCTTGTAACTGATTTAAAAACCTTTTAAAACCAACAACAGTTTAAACTTCTTTTTTTTTTTTTTTTTTTGCATTGTGTAAAATAATTCTCACTTCATAAATGGATTCCAGCTTATCTCTAATAAAGTAAAGAAATGACATTAAAAGTCTTTATAATCAAGGATATAATAGATATAATACTAATTTAAATATAATCACTATTTTTCTGCCTTTATAAATTTTCAAAATTAAGGTACATTTTATTGATATTCAAGTTATTTGTAGTTCAATGATTGGTTTAACCTGCGAGATTTGATCTAAATAGTTAACTTAGACCTTGTTGTGAAGTTTTCATCTTATTTATTATCAGCATCAATAAGAAATAATTCCGAATACACAAAAATACGATATCAAATTCCTTCAATCAGAGCAAAGATTCAAAAAAATATATAAATTTAAAAGTAAAATCCGGCAGATACTTGGTAATGGCTTCATATTTTTCAGGAAAGTACAGACTAAAAGAAAATCAAGAAAATGGTTTCATGGAAAATCTTTTCCATATAAGCTTTTATCTTCTCGCTCTTGAGACATTTTTAGAGATAAATTTTCTCTTTCTTTGGCTGATATTTGTACTTCACTTATTTTTTTTAAAGTTCTTCTGAAATTGGAAATATCTTAGAAGTTTTAGTATTGTTAAAACAGTAGTAGTAAATTTCTAAATCCTGGAATTCGTAAGACTAATCCACAGGATTTTCCTCAAATTCTATAAATAATCAAGTACAAGTTCTAACATAATTTATCATTGGAAATCTCCTACTGGTGTGTGTGTGTGTGTGTGTGTGTGTGTGTGTGTGTGTGTGTGTGTGTGTGTGTGTGTGTGTGTGTGTGTGTGTGTGTGTGTGTGTGTGTGTGTGTGTGTGTGTGTGTGTGTGTGTGTGTGTGTGTGTGCGTGCGTTCGTGCACTGTAATTGTGATAGAAAAGCTAATTTCAAAATCATTACAGATAGGCATATACTCTCAGTTGGGATAATGCCCTGAATGACGTAAAGAATCATATTTTATGCTATCTGAACTAATAAATATATAATAGGAAAAATTTACACTTCTTAATTTCTCATTTCATTTATTTACTTAAGTAGCATAAAATATAAATCTTTACGTCACTAAAAGCATTTTACCAACTGGAAGAACGTGTCTGCCATTAACGATATAAAAATTAGAAGTTAGACGACGAATAGTGTCGACACTTTGTATAACATACAGGGTGTCCCAAAAAAAGTGAAACAAGCGTTTATTTTCCTAAATATTCAACCTAGACATATACTTCCAGTTACAAAGTTTTATTAAATGAGCGGCAGTTGTATGTAAACAATTCAATTTCTATAAAAGCTAAAAATAAAAAATCATAAAAGTTAAATTTTTATGTGGTTTTATAGTAAAAAAGTTTAATGTTTCTATGTTCAAATGTCAGTAATTTAAATGTTTCTATTACATTCACCTACATACACCAAGTATTTAAATACACAAAATTTAACAATTGTGCTTGCAAAATCCGCTAAGATATTAAAAGGCAAATTTATTGAGATTACTTTTGCTTACCTTGAATTGATGTTTAAGTGAATCAGAGATAATACATTATATCTTGCACATTTAAGAGATAATACATATATCTCATAGGTTATTAAAAGAACGGAATCGGAAAATAATAATGCATTTATTAACCTTTATTAAATTCTAAACAAGTTCAAATAATACATTAATTGAAGTGTTTTCAGAACTTGTTCGAAATAAACGCCATCGACAACTATACAAAATTGTGTTCTAATAATGCGTACACGAAGTATTGTTAGAAAGCAGTTGTCACGCAAATTCCTTATTGTTGAAGTAATGAATTTGCGTAATCAAAATTCATTACTTCTGACATTATAATAGACTTCTTGAATTCGTCAGGAATAATTTGCCACATTTGTAGGAAGCATTTATACGTAGGAGAAAGTAAACAATACAAAACTAGTTGAATGTATTAATTACCATTCAGCGTGCAGCTATATAAAACAGGAAATTTCTGGAAATACCGCACCACACATTAATTAAAAAAAAAATGCCTGCCTGAACTTCTTATTCTATGAATGGACTTCCATGGTTGCAAAAGTGATCGTTTTGATAATTGATGTTCCTTCTCGACATTTATCTACCCAAATTATATTTCACAGGAAAAAAAATTTTGGTTCTACATGGAATTGGGCACCAATGCAAAGCTATAGACATCGGTCACGATCCGTTTAAAGATATCCTTGGAATCCAAAAAATGATGTATATATGCCAGTTGTTACGTTGAGATATTCTCTAATCTATCGATTTTGGAATGTCAAGCTTTGGACTGACTGTAAATTTCAAGTTACCATGTGGGTAACTAGAAAAATTAACAAAAGGATAATTTCTGTATCGCTTATATAGAGCCTCATCCTCAAACAGGATCTAGTAGTTTACAGTCGTTAAACTATTCTGTACTTACACTTCCTAGATGGATGCTGGGAATTCGGAAAACGACTTATCGCACAAGGCTAGCTTTACAATTACATATACAGCATTTCAAAACGTTCCTCCCTACTGAAAGAAGTTTTGTTTTTTTTTTTTTTTGGAGGGGGGGGGATTAATATTACGCATACAACTGCAAATCAAAAAATTTATTTTCTCTTTCAATACACCTCTACTTTTCTCCGACATCTTAAACATTAAATTCCTCAAATTCCCTTTAACTAGTCGAAATCGCATCTATTGATTGGCCAATTAAAATAAACAACAATATGCAGATCAGCAAATTTCTTTCAAGACATAATCATTGGAGATTGTACAACTAGACAATTATTTGCCTATGATAGTCTTTCTGTAATGGAGAAACCTGCATTTCCGAAAGAAATATTTCCATCTAAATTTGTGATGACCCGTTCTAAATTTAAAAAGAAACATATATCTATATATTTTGTAAATAGAATCGTGAAACTTTGTATGCATATCGATGAATATAATAAAAAGTTCAAGGAATTAATTATTTAAATTATTCTTTTGCACTGAGAGCCGTAAAATATTTAATTTTTTGTAACTTTTTATTATAAATCTACATAGAAACCAAACCGTATTCATATATTTGCTCACTTTATTTATTGAAACTTTGTAACTAGTTGTATATGTCTGTAATATTTAGGGAGATAAATGCTTGTTCCACTTTTGGGGAACACCCTACTTGGGGCTGGATGAAAACATTTTCATTGTCTTTTGAAATTTCTTACCCCTTTCACAGGTGCTGGTTATCTTATATCTTACCTCTATGCAATTTGTTTTCTAGCACCAGATGGAAAATTATTTACCGACGTCCGATATCAGAAATTTTCCTCTAGAACCAGAGCTTCAAATTTTCTCTAATAGATGGCAGTAGGAGCCATGAAAACTGCTACATTTCTGCATTTATTCAATTTTTAATCAAAATAGAGAGGTTAAGCACGATTTTTTTTTTAAATCTTGTTTTGTAATAATACATAAAAATAAGTTAGAAGTTATGTATTCATATTTTGTGTATCTTAAAGATATGATAGCTAAATTCCATTGTGCGTTTAAAAAATGGAGCAAAATATTTTCCCTCGTACATATTTGAATTTGGTGGTAAAATATTTACCACAGCTTTTTTACTGATTTTAGAAGTAGTATATAATTTACTACTGTTAGATCGAAACACAGTTTTGCTAAAATGTTTCGTTTTAGAAATAGTATTTGGTTTGGCATGGTACTTGATTTATTTGTACATATAGTCATTATATATACTTTTATATTATCGTTTATACTTTTATATTATCGTTTATACTTATACATTTACTTATACTTTTTATATCGTTTATACTTATACTTTTATATTATCGTTTCAATTATTAATTATTATTAATAATATTATGAATAAAATAATATTGATACTTTTTAATCTAATTTAAATATTAATTCATTTCCAAATTTTTATCTTAATTTAGTTTACATTCATTCTAAAATAGCCTTTTATTTCCTGATCAAATCCACTTTTTATTTAATTTTAACACGCACTATAGACACTAATACTAGTAATTCAACAGGTTCTCTCGCTCTGAGCAGAGGAATAAAAATCTTTAATGTTCGCAACATACCTAATTTCCCTTTCCTAAGGCTATACGTGTCGAAGAAATCCCTATCAAAATTCCATTATAAAATCACTGAGGGAAAAATTTCTGTCTCTTTTGCTCTTCTGCTCTTGTATCGCAATGTACATTGAAGCATCTTTTATGATCGTTTCTTGTATAAATTAGGCCTCCCGGGATGAAGTAAAGCAAAGCTTTAAAATTTCAAAGGTTTCTTCTATTCGACCACACAACTGCAAGGATATATCACAGACATTTTAATTCTATTTTAGAAAAATATGCATTTTTCTGATTTTCATTTTGAAAAAAAAAGGAAAATTAGCAGAGAATAATCGTCAGAAATAAGTTCTCAGAAAATTATCCTACCTGTGAGCAAGAAAGGATAAAATTGCAATTAAAAACAAAAGTTTGTGGATTGATGTATTTGGATTGAGAAAAAGAATTGTTTGTTAGATCTTAGGTTATTTGCGTAAACTCTACAGAGTGGGGGATCTTCAACTGAAGAACATAAAAATTATCTTCAAACCATAAGACAATAACAAAAATGTAGAGAAAAAATAACTAACATCATTTTTGATGTATGGAAAATAAAGTTTATAGAAACAGAATACTCAGATTAATTTATAACAAGGTGATTACAAAGGAAATTGCTCTAAATAACTAATGCGAATATTGAGACCTGTATGCGGGTATCGTATGAAAGTGAAAACAACATGTATTCATTCACAATATGACTATCATCTCAATTATTCTCGTAGAAAGAGATAATCTGTAAAAGTCATATCTGATCATTGTTATAGCCACACACTGAACAGTACTGCAGTTTCATATGAGTCTCTTTCCTTTTACAATTCTTATGTTTTCATATAAGCATTTTTTTTCTCTCTTTTTAAATCTCGCTACTTGCCAGAAAAGTATCTGGACATCCCATAAATAATTTGATTTTTCAGTTGCATCCACTTGCTGTAAAAACAGGTTATAGATTTACGTTGTTCTTATTCTTAATGTAGGTTTTGAAAAGTGGAGTTGGATTTTATTTTTTTCAAAATTATAAAGGAAGTAACAAAGGAGCATATTATTCGGAACACTTTGCTCTGTGAATGCGATAAAGACAAAGAAAAGTGTGAAGATTATTAATGCAATATATTCATACATATCGTGCAATAAGAGCAAGGTAATGTCAACAGGGCTCTCAAAAAATTAATGACGGAGACAACAATCTAGAAGATGAACTTCGCTTTTGAAGATCTGGAGAACTCGGCAAGAACGTACTTATAACCCTGGTTCTGATAGCTAGCGTGCTATTGAAAACGCCAGCAAACTGGATTTATGGGTGCTCTCTAACTTTCCAAATTGAACTGCATTCTAAAAGAGAATGTATACTTTTCTTTCACTTCATTACAGGAATGAAAAAAGGGTACATACAGAAGATAACCTTTTCTTGGAACGAATAGCGACTGATGGATGAGAAATGAGTTCTCAACAACAAAACCAAGCGAAAAGGAAAAGCGCCGGTACCCCAAACTAAAAAAAAAAAAAAAAAAAACTTCCATCTACATAAGGTATTATATCATTGCTGCGAGTCAAAGAGGTTAGTTCCCTTTAAACTTTTAAATTCAAAATCGGAAGATAACAAAAAAAAATCTATTGCATGTGCAAGAGGGGCTTCAAATAACGTAGTCATAAGAGTGCCATAGAAAAGTAATTTAAAGTTTAGCTAATTTGTTTCTTCCCTTAAGATTATGAATATAAAGATAACAAAGCTTTCGATATATGCAAGATTTCAAATATTACTACTTGGTTGTGTAATATTATAACCATTAAATGACTCTGTCTCAGTGAGGTAATTATGGGGAGCAGGGCTAACAAAATGCAAGAAGCCCTATCCCCAAGTGTTGTAATTGCATAAGCACATAGTCATTATTACTGTCGTATCTTCCAGGAATTGAAGCATAAATAAATGCATTAATAAAAACAAAGCTGTGCGAAATAGCACAAAAAATGAAATATTTTTATTAGTAATTATACTCATAAGTTAATTTTCTAAAGGGACCCATATCAAGCATTTGTTGGAAGTCCTATTTAATAATGCCATTGTCCAATCATAATTGATTGAATATCTATGATAAAGATATACTAGTTATATCTTAGATACAAATTATATTATTTACCATCACATAAACATAAGGCTAAAAAAATGCTTCTGCTGCTAATGGGGTGCATTCACGATTTGCAAGTACTGTAATGAAAAACTGTTAAAACATGCCAGAAAAAAAAAATTATGATCGTCTTTAATAATGCCTTGAGGTGATGCTCGAAATTACTCGTAATTTCAATTGGTATCAACAGCATTAACTCTGTCCAGGAAAAATTTTAAAACATGCATATACACAAAATCAAAAATAAAGATTATAATGCATCAAAATAACTTTGCTTTGTTATTAATTACCTTATGATATTTATAGTTAAGAATATTTCAATCTTGGAATTAATATTTTTTTTCTTTTTCTATTGCATTTTAGTAAAAAAAAAGACTTCCTTTCAGGGCCTCTTTTTAAAATTCTCAAGATTCTTCAGATTTGGAAAGAAAAAAAAATAATAATGTTTTAGGAAACTGTTTTTTGAGAAAAAACGAGGTTGATATTTCATCTATTTATCTAATGTTAATTGGACAAATAGTAAGTAAAGAATACAAAAATAATACATTGATTATTCAGATTTAAAATAAAAACTAAGTAATTCTAATTCATATAAAAATGATGATGTGTAATGATTACATATTTAAGCAAATTTATATCGATATCTGTTACATGCTATTATTTTAAATTGAAATACTTATTTTCAAGATTGCTCAATTACTATATATAGAGATTTTTATTCCCCACTTCACTAGAGTATATTAATGAAATCCATATGCACTAATTTCAACCCATTTTATGCATTGGTGAATTAAATTAACTTTTAAACCTAAATACAAACAGTAAAATGCCTGTAAAACTAAGAGTTTAAGAAAGATGAAAATCCTCTAACTCAAACATACCATCTCAAACTTTTGTTGAACTTAAACGTAATTTAAAACATGATTATGAAGTAAAAGTCATAAGTAATTAATATATACAACAAGAGTGAGAGAGAGAAAGTATTTTATTCAGGCAAAATGAAATTAGTAAATTACATTTACATAAGAATGCAAAAGCTTAGAAAAACAAAGAAAAAAACTCATGTAATCAGAAATATCCAACTATTATAAATAAATATGAAATAAATATCAAAATCTATAATAGGAGAGAATGTAAAATAGTAGCACAGTTAAAACTAATTAAAGAAATCAAAGGTAAAGCTTAACATATTAGAATCAAGACTTAGTTATAAATACATAGTCAAATAAATGAGTAATTTTAACTGCACATTTATGAAGAGCCTTGCAAATATAATGTAGTAAATATCATACATCTTTCATCGCATTTTCCATGAATGCCACATATCTGATACAAATAACATGGAATCAGCCGACTTAAATAGGAATTACAGAATCTCTGTTAAGAATATATGCAATCATATAGTAGTGAATAAATAAAAGCATTACTCATGTGAATTTTTGTTTCAATTTTAAAAAAGAATAAGGGAGCTGGCAATACTTACAGTATTGTCTGAAAAATAAATTAATTTGAATTATATGCATCATTTGATATAATGCAAATTAAAGAAAAATCTGAAAGATTCACTTCTGTTTCTCAATCAGTGACAAAAATCAAATGGAAATAATACAATTCGATTTAATTAAAAGGATGCACTGATAATTTGAATTACTAAATTATAAAAACTACTTTTATACTTAAGGAAATATATGTAAAATCCTTATTACATAAAAATTTAAAGTAGTTAACACTACAAATTCAATGCTAGCAAATTAATATGGCAGTGTTTTTATTTTTTTCAGCAAATATATAAATTCTCTTTCTTATATATAAATTCTTTACTTAAATTTTTTTAACCTTTACAATTCTATCTATTAACACGACAAGTCTGATTGATTCATTCCTTTTTCACAAACAACTTGCATAATTCAAATGAAAATATCAGCAGTTGCTAATTTTTGAATCCTGAAGTGTTCAATGGTTAAAGCATAATTCTGAACTCCCTTCATATATATATTAAATAAAATTCTATCCTCAGAAAGAATGCACACTTAAGAATCTATTTCATAAAAGTTAAAATCTTTATTTCTCTTTTCATCGACAAAATAATCATTTTCATTACTTCACACTTTTTCAGAGTACGAGACATTTACTGTCCCAATTAATAATATAATATTAAACAATACTTCATGCAAATCTACGTTAATTACGACAAGATATACCTTAGCTTTAAACTTAAAATTTTTTAATATTTGTAAATGTTAAATATTTTTTAATAATATTTATGTATACCAAGTTAAAAGAAATTGTGAAAATTCCAAAAGCACAATGGATAAACAAAGGAGAAATCATTTTACATGAAAGTAACATAATAAATGAAATGATGAGTAATGAGCTTCCCTCCAAACATAAATTTATGGTATAATTCTCTTCAAGAATTCGCCGACGTCCTTCATTTCCTGTAATAATTTTTTTAATTAAATTCAACATTTTTTTACATAACACAAGCAAAAAAAAAAAACATAAGAAAATATTTATACAGTCACATCACACAATACGGAAAACCTTGTTATGCTCTGATTATAATTAGAGATACTTGGAACATGCAATGTACAGGGTAATCAAGAAATAACAGGAGGTGTTAGGATACCTGTAGCGTATTATGTACTGGACGAAATATAACAAAATTTGGCCACATTACATATTATAGTATGCGGTTCCGATTTATCAAAAAAAAAAAAAAATATTAGTACCAAAAAACGCCGATGGAGGAAATCGTTTCGCTGCAAGCGCATGTGTGGAAAAAAGATACACACATGCTTTTGCTTTTTACTGCCAATGGAAACAGTAAAAAGCACCATACCAAATACCAATGAAAAACGTTTCTTATAGCAACTAACAAATTTGGCTCAAGGTGATAACCAACTTGATGTTCCAATAATTATATGCGGTACACGAGGTTTTCGACGGTGGCTCGCAGCATATCGGCATTTATTCGTCTGACATGTAACATTATTTGATCTTTTAAAGTAGGAATATCAGGAACATGTCCTTAATACACAACGCCTTTCAAGTGAACCAGAACCTCCTCGCAACCAGAAATTGCCAAGATTTAGATCAATGTCATCAGTTAATGGGTGTTATCTTATACGGATAAAATTTCAGGATCTTCGCAAAATATCTTCTACATCGTCAAGAACGGGGTATCTGTCGCGATATTGAACGTACACTGCTGGTATCCTGCTTATTAACTATCGCCTGATCCATAGCGGCAGGTGCAAATTCTTTTAACTTGTCCCTGTTTGATACATTTACGTCCTCGTCTGGTTGCATATCAAGAATTCCTGTTGTTTCAAATCTGTCAACTATTTTTCGTAAGTTAGTTATGGTTAGTTTTTAATTAAACTTAATCAAAATTTTCAAAAAATTCTGCTCAATGGGTTTCTTAAGAACCAAGAAACAAGTTCCCGCCAAATTTCATGTTCATATTTTTAGTGGTTTATGCTGCATGTTGCTCCATCAATCAGAATAAACCTTTATACATACAGAAAGATTTCAATGGGAAAATAATCGAATAATTACAAAAAGATAAAAAGCAAAAATCCTTTAGTCATAATATCTGAATTCTAAAGAATAAAAATTTTGAAAACATTTTTATTTCTTAAACAATTTTAAGTATCTAAACTAGTAAGTTTGTTGTTTAAAATAAATAAAATTTGGCAAAATTGGTCCAACAAATAATATTTTTCAAATGAATGAGGATATTTAAGAAGAAAAAAAAAAACGCTAAAGAAATCGCGATTATTGAAAACCTATAGTTTCAAGCTAAAATTTAGTAATACTAGATTTTACCAATCATCTAGAATGAATTACAATATAGTGCAGTAAAATCTCTTTAATAAGTCATTCAAGAAATTTCTCCACAACAGTATCACTGGTGGAAAATTATAACTTCAAGCAAAGCTTGGTGGCCAGGTCCTCAAGGATTTCACAGACATTTCTCCACTCAAATAAAAATCAAGAATTGTTTCTAGTATGTTGTTTGTTTCTAGTCATTGTGCACAATTTTTTTGTCTGGAAATCCCTGTTACATGCAACAATATCTAGCATAAAGATACTCGGCAGCCCTCATTTGTGGCATATTATTGATTGCATCAAGCATACAAAATGAATAGAACAAATGCCTCAAACTCTGATTTTACATCAATCTTCAGCAATAAATTCTACAAAAATTATATTTTCTGCCTGAGAGTAAATTCCAAGCAATATAAGTTGGTGTTTAAAATCTATAATTGTTAATTATGAATGATATAGTTGTTAGCTGTTAAAGATACAGCTGTTTCACTCACATGCAAGTAACAATTATAATATTTATATCTGAATCTGAGCTTTCATCTACAAAACCTAAAATGCTTTCTTATATTAAGCATTAATCCAATTTTTAAAAAATTAATTATAACAGTAACTAAACATTGATTTATTACTTATCAATTATAAAATAAACAATAAATCTAAAACTTACATCGTCACATGAAGAATGGCATAGTCCCTTGTATGTTTTAAGCTCCACGTTGCACATGAAAGTTTTCAGAAGTTCATGTGTCATCCGCCCCCACTTATACGGAACTACAGTGTCAAGATCACCATGACACTGCAAAAGAGGAACATCGATGTTTCCTTCAGCTGCCTAGAATTAAAGATAATAGCAGTTAATTAGTACAAAGATTCTTTTTTTACTAACCATCTTAATTTGATTCTGGAGATAAAAGTTTTATCGAACTTACATATGGAAACTGCTTAGAAAGAGGCAACCAGCAACTTAAAGCAATAACGCCACCCAGTTGTTTAGTGCAGCGAAGAGCTGAATAAAGAGCAAGAGCACCACCTTGGGAGAAACCACCAAGGACAATCCGATTGGAAGGAATTCCTTTCTCTTCTTCTTCTTCGATCATTTTCATCACTAGGGATTTAGAAAGAAAAACATTGTAATATCACCAGTATAAAGAGAAAAATAATCAGTTACTTTTCTGCTAATCAAAAAATAAAAGAGTTTAGATGTTGTTGAGTAGTTTTACATAGCCACAAATAAGCAATTACACTAAAATGAATGCATAAAACACTCAATATTCAATCTGAATTTTAGACAGAAAAATAGTTGGATGGGAATATGACTGCAGATCTAACTCAACATTAAAATTTCAAAAATCTAATTAGTAATATGAAAAAATCAATTTTTTATTTATTTATTAGGATACATGTAAGATCATTCCATTAAAATTATTACTAAAAATGGAATTGAAACCACTTTTTTGAAGCTTGATCAGAGATCATAAGCACATCACAATATGTATCCAACCCTAGTTGCACAAATTTTCATAAAACATAATTTTAAAAAATACACAAGTTCAATTCAATCAATTCATGCATAAATACATGTCAAATACAACACACTGATTTATTTTTGCAGTATTCTGTGCATTTTGCTTCAGATAAAGTATGTTCAATCTCAGTGTAATACAATTAACAATTAGATGATACGTAGTTCAATATGACTAAGCCATTTACTGTGTGGATGTTAACAAACTGATGTTATATTAATATTTTAAAAAAGTGAAGTTCTCCTGGCAAATAATATTCAGTGAAAAATAATCTAACTACTCAATTTTGTTACACTAGGATTTTTTTTTAAATGCAGATTCTCGGATAGCATAGATTTAAAAAACCGTAATGTAACAGAATTTTAAAGATATGTCACAAAATTCCCAGCTGAATCAAATCAGACTAATGGTCCAGGATAATATAAATACAAGATTTATATTGAAATATGCATTCATGACTAGACTATTCACAATTTAATTTGATTTCATACAAATTACATTTTCTTACACATCCTATTTGGTGAATCTTTATGCAAATGACATTACCTGTTTCATTCAATTAATTACAATAAAAATTTATTGCTTGGGAAAATAAATTTTCAAATTTTTTCTGTAGATATTTTTCAGCCAAAAACAAGCAGATGGTAGTGCTTCAAAGCTAATTCATTGTACATTTTGATAAAAAATGCAGCTTAACTTCATTACAGAATTCATTACTCAAGTTCACAGAAAATAAAATACTAATGTGATAAAATCTTTAATACCAAATTCACAGCATACAAAATTTCAAATGAAGATACCTGGCAATGCCTTTTATATAAATTGTCTACACAGAGGGAAATCTTAAAAATTTAAATAGACAAAAAATACCAAATGCTGACAAAACTTTTGTGCATGCCTTTCAAATTGTAAAATCCTTTTAGATACGAGAGATGGCTACTATGAGAAACATATTAGAATATCATGATCTGACATGGTGAAGTGTTTCTTTCTCTCATCTTAGTTAATCAAAACGGAAATTCTACATTCAACAGAATCTATAAGGTGCAATTTAATTTGATACAGCTGAAAACTGAAATTTCATAATTATTTATCGAGAAATTTCAAATAGATGCTGCCACATTTGAAATATTAAAAAATTTATGATAAATGGACAGATAAATGATAAAATTGCTGCAAACTTAAACAGAAGTTCAGTTTTGAGTATTTAATTCTATTACACTATTCTGATTAAGAAGATAATTTAATAACAATAATTTGTATTGTCTTACTCCCTCCTGTCTTTAATCTTTATTTTATTACTATGGTCTTCCAATATGCGAGACAACCATCAGCTTCAATTGTAATCTCTCAATCTGAATTTATAATACTTCAACCAATGCTACATGATGAATACAAAAAAAAAATCATTTACAATGTTTAATTGTTTGTAATCCAATTATTAATAATGCAAAGTGCAAAATATTTGAGAATAACGTTCTTAAACCAAAATATATAGAGAAATAATAATGCAAGTTTTATTCTCAATCTGAATTAACTAGATTCCTGTGCTATGCTAATTATAGAAATTTTTAGATTTCTTTCTTGAAGCAGAAAATTTTTTGGAACTTAGTATATGTGGACGTATGTTAGTATTTAAGGATGATTTAAAAATATAAAATGTACCAGTCTCAGAAGCTCGTTTTATGCCTTCTTCATCTTCAGGACCTTCAGCATCAAGGGTTTTCAAGTCAAACCATGATGGCATCCTATAGCCAGCATTAAGAGTAACAGGCATAGTAGGACTGTAATAAAAGATATAGTCTTAAAATTTTTTAATTCGCAACATTATTGAAAAGCAGCAAAAAAGTTTTAAAACATATAAAATATATAAAAATTCCCATAGAACTATTATCTTACGCTGTAGGGCAGATATACTTGACATGCGGCAACTTCAACATCTGCAAAGCAGCAGCCCAGCCATGTCTATAAAAAACAAACAAGTATGAAAAATTAGTATTCCGTATAAATTATAAAATCTACAAAATAATTATAACTAAAAGAATTAATATGACAAGGAACATATTTTTAATATCTTAATGGTACTTCCATATAAAGCCAATTACAGATAATTTATAATGTCATACATCTAAATGCAATGTTTCAGTCATAGTACTCATTACATTTTATTATAGCTTGTAATTTTTAACCCATAGCATCACTGAAAAATATGATCAAGAGAACAAAAGCAGGCAATTAAGTTTTACTAAGTAAGTGTAGATAACCATAAAATTTGTTATAGAGAAAAACCTTCAGTAAAAAGAATAATTTCTGGAACTTATTATTCTAATACTGATTTATCAAATGAGCATCATGGTGATTTCAATGTTCACTCCTTGGATTTTGATTTTAGTTGAAGGATGACATGATTTGAAATACAGCATTTAAATCTTTTATTTTAAATGTACATTAAACACTGAAATTTCTTAAAAAAAATGGCAAAACAATGGATTTCTCTTTCAAAGGCAAATTGTCTTACACTTATCTAGATTTTAATATATTCATAAGGGAAAAAATATCAATATATAATATCTAAACTGCCAGTCAGCACCACAAATTCTATAAAACTCAAAGGAGTCTTTATCAAAGCTACATCATTCAGCCCATTTTGCAGTCATATAACACTGTTAAAAATTAACTAACAATATTCTTCCACAACAATCTTTTTCTTTCATAATTTAGGTATTTCTCACTTGAAAAATAGATTTTAATATAACCCATCAAATGAAATTTTTAAATACTAACTAAATGTACTGACAAGCAAAGGGGTGGGATACTATGATTTTATAACTTGCTAGTGAATTTCTGAATTAGTTTCACCATCAGTTTTATAATTTTCTGCTACCAATCCATTGGCTTTATATTCTTTTTTTTATTCATACTGCTTTGAAAGTTAAATTTTATATAGATGAGCAACATGAATTTGTTAAGTTTAAATTACTGATGTTCATAAATTCTTTTTTATTTACAGAAAGGCCTAAAATCCATAAGGCTCATTTAAAAAAATTAATTAATTTTAAAACTTTGTTCCATTTCATTCAAATTAACCATTCATGACATTTAAATTTATAATAAATATTTATAAGCATAATACATGCATAAATATTAGTTTAACATATCAAATATATGCATAAATTTTAGTTTGAAGTTTACAGAAGTTTTGAAATTAATTTATCAAAGAAAGCCTGAGAGTAGACAGAAGGAATTTAACTTTGCTAACAAAAGTTGTTAAAAGAACTTGAAATTCTACTCCATCACTACCATTAATTACCAAAGCTACTAAAATACTTCAAATTAATTTCAGTATCACTTTAAAGGGAAAATGGCAAAGAATTCAAACTGCTTATACAAATTATGCAGAGAAATAGATAGTCTGGCATACTAAGAGAACACTTACTCAAAGAAAACAATTTATCGTCTATTAACTGCACAGACATGTTTCAGTGTTTAATTTTAACATCATTCCCCCTTTTAATGCAGACATTTTCCCCATCTTTTTATAGGTGAAAAAATTTCATAATTAAAATATAAAAGCAAATTACTTATGTTTTTGATGATCAATATAGCTTATTAACAATTTAACACAGTATGAATTCCGACACAAGTAATTGTGAAGCTTCTATGAAGACTAATTAATTTGACTTTTCATTTACTGATAACTTAAGCATTAAACCATACAAAGAAATCAAAATTCCAAAGATATAATATTTTAATTCACACCACAAAAATCATAATTGAAAATTGCAGTTTAAACAAACAATTATTTTTGATCTAACAAAATTTTAGATCTGAAATTGAATTTTTGAAATGAATTAACTATGCATTTTAACAAACAATTGAATCTTGGATAAAATATTTATTAGAAACACTAAAATTTATATTATTTCAGAAATTTATGCATTAACTTGAATTAAAAACAACTGAGGCTTTTCAACCTGCATACTTTGAAGGCAATTGTAATAAATCCATCCCATTCTGTTTGTGTTAAATATCACCTCAAAGTGTAGAATTTGTTTAATTTTAAAGGGTAGGGGATTTGTTTTCAATATTTTTATTCACATTTCAGTCTTATAAAATAAGCAAATTCACAAAATACAGCTGTATGAGTTTAAAATGGGATACAAAACAGTAGAAGCTTATAATACTAATAATACTGCATTTAGACAGGGAACAGACAAGAGATGCAGAACATATCATTGCTTTAAGAAGTTCTGCGATGGAAATAAGAGACGCAGAGACAAATGAATTTAACTAAGGTACATTACTGAGTCACAATAGCACAAGAAGTTGCAGAACATAAGACTGATTGTTTAATAATGGAACAACAAGCACCCTCCCCCAAAAAAATAACGCTTACCCAGTGAACCCCACCTAAACTGAACAAAGACTTGCTATTATGTGGTTTCCTTGGCACTTCTAAGCAAATGAAATAATTTCTGTGATTATAAAATGAAAAAATAATTCAGTAGACTGACCAAAAATATTTTGCACTGTGACAGGAGAAGAAAGAAAAATTTAAACATTTCCCAAAACCAAAGAGGCATTGAAAGAAGATTATGGTTAGAATTTGATGGCTTGGTTTGCAGGGAATTATATAGTTAATTTAAACTATTAAAACTCAAAACTACCATTAAGAAATAGAAAAAATACATCCACAAATAATCCTGTGTAAATTAATTGAATTAGTTTGTTAAATTTGACCAACTTATACATTGTGCCTTTTTTCTAACAGACTACAACTTTTTCAAACACCTTGATTGCTTTCTCAATGCATAAGTGCTTAATACGGCATGTGCATAAGCCTTCAAAATTTCATTAATACTAAATTGTTAGAAATATATTTTTCAGTAAAGTACAACTTAATTTCTTATTGGGGAATATAAGTAGATTCCAATTATTTTTATTTCATTTAAATAATGATTTCCAAAACTCTGACATAAATAACATCCCAATTATTTTTTCTCCCAACCAAAAATCTCAAACAATTTATCACTTGTTGTAGCAAAGCCTATAATAGATCCCAAATGTTAGTAATTACCCCAAAATATAAAATGTGCTGTTATTTTTCATAAGGTCATGCAGAATCTAACCTCTTTATAAAATATAAGTTTTCATTAAACAATGTATTGAATAAATTAATAATATATGTTCAGAAAATACAAGTGGCATTGATAAATAGTAACATGTCATATTAATCTAGAAGGAATAATTTCGCTTATCATAGTATGCGATTATTCCATGGGAAGTCTTTTTCCTCACATTTTTAAATTCATTTCTACGCATTTTTTTTTTTTTTCTATTTATGAAAGTAAATATTTATTATTATTTTCAATTACAATTCTTTCAAAGTTAAAAAAAAAATGCTGACACAATTATGTATGGAAAAATTTATATCTTCAAAATTAGAAATCAAATATGGAATTTAAGTATTAAATAAAGTACACTCGCACACAGAGAATCTGAAGTAAGCAGATGAAAACTTTGCATTTCCTAATACTGTTCTACAAATACAAATGCTACATATCCCCTTGCTTACCCACAACTGAAACAAAGCTTAATCATTTAAATCCCTCATTATATCATGACAATTCTAAAAATTATGTATTTCAGCTTTTAATGGATAAAATTAAAATAAAGATATTAATAACACATATCATCAAAATCTTTAAAAAGATAACATTATTTTAATCAAATATTTCATATGTACTTATACAGTTTCTACTTACCCCGTATCACCAAGACCATGGAGAAAAATGACCTGATATTAAAACAAAAATTACTTAATCAGAAATGTAATTTCTAACATTTAATAATCAGAATAAAGAAATCTAGATAATTATAAACACTTTACATTAAAAATAAACTATGTACAAATTTTTGCATACAGTCAATTTAAAATATAAAAAATTAATTGCCAAATAGATTAACACAGTATTTACTAACCATTACAATAAGTAAGAAGCATAATATACACAAAATTACATAACATCTAAGACAATATTTATAAACAAAATTCAAGATTTCTATTACAAAAAAATAATTAATATTATATGATTACTTTTCATATAATCGAAAAAGTTAATTTCATACAAATTTTTACAGATAACAGAACAGACTAAGCTTATTCTAGCACAATTTAGACAGGAAATACATAAAGAAAAATTAATTAATTTAAAAGTCAGAAATCAGCAAAATATGTTACGATATGTCATAAGTTCTACACATATTTCATCAGCACCTTCCTTCCTACAGTATTGAAGTGTACAAGAATTTTTTTTAAAAAAAATTGTACAATCAGCACGTTTTTCCCCCAAGGTAGTCTTATTTAGTCTTTGTCTTATTTAAAGAGTATAAATATGACAAAAATCAAGCTCGTACAAAATCTAATTAGCCAGTTAATATTCAGATTCCTATTTATAGGACAATTGTATTTCATGGCTAAACTAACTTCATTCTATACCATCATTTTTATACTAGACAATATAGGAGTATTAAACTCAAATGTTAGCAAAGGCAAATGAAACAAGGTTGAAAGCAGGTTACAACAAGCCTTCAATTTTTATAAAAATGCACATTTAGTTTGAAAATACAATTTAAAAAAGGGTCAGTACAATAATTTAAATATTTTCTGACATTTAGTATTTCTTCTATAATAATATTTGATCTATATAGGAAGATATCTTCACAGTAGTGATTAATTTCAAACTTGATCATGAATGCTTTGAAATTTACTTTTAATTAAATTTAATTTATTTAAGAACTTTCTAATTCACATAAAAAAGTAAAGAATGTCAATACTGAATTAAACTGGTAATTTTTTATATGTTGCAACATACACCCCAACTTTATTATCACCATTCCTAATATTTCCAAATGTACTAAGTGTATGATAAATCTTGAATCCATCATGAAATTCAGTTTTTATTTTTTTGCAGCAATACAAAAATGTTCCTGCAAAGTAATATAAGTCAAGTGCTGGCCTACAAAATTATTGATGGCGAGTCATTGCAACCAGCAAGTTCACTCCATTGGTTTAAGAAGTTAGGTATTCCTAAACAATTTTCAACTGACAGCTACCTCCTATTAGTCAGATTTTGAAGTCAAAATGTCATCATTTTGAAATTCGGTTTGATTTATTTTTGAGAAAATGCAAGAAAATCCAAAAATAATTATTAATTCTTAAAAAAAAAAAAAAAAAAAAAAATCTTACACTTTAAAAATGTTAACACACACTGGTAACATTTTCACTAATTTTTTTTATAACTCTTCCAATAAAATAAAACCCTAATTATTATCAATTTTACTTCACATTTATTTTAAACATGATATTTTTCACAAAATTTAAAAGAACATTTTTTTTTTTTTTAATTAAGCATTAAAATCACATTGAGCATTAAAAGGTTAAGCTTTACCTACCTGGACAAAAAGAGCAAAATCTTACAATAAATATTTTCAAATACTTAAATGTACCCTATCATACAACTGCATATCAAGAATAGAAAATATAGAAAAACTATAGAAAAACATAGGTGCAAAATAATAGAACCAGTCACTTCAAAATAATGATGTTTAAAATTCTACCAAAAATCAGGAGCTTCAATTTTTGTAATAATTTAAAAGTACTTTATTTCTAATTAATGTGTATTATAATTAACGAATTTACACAAGGAATTTATAATTCTTATGACTTTCACACTCGTAATTTCTGCTAAAAAATTTAATAACCTCATTCTTTATAAAAGATGTTTCATTATCATGAGTAAACTTTTAGTAACAAATTAAAACTATATGAAAATCTAAGAACTGTAACTCTAAATAATATTTTTAATTTATTACTCTATACTAGATCACAGATCATTATATAGTAACAGATTTAATATATTCATATTTTTAAAAAATTTCTAAATTAAAATTAATAACATTGATTTTAATGCTAAGAATAACATCAATCATGTATGTTTTCACATCATAAGTTATTAAATATATTCCATATTATTTTAATTATATATATATTCAGCTAGAGCTTATGGGACAAATTTTCTTTACTTCAAAATGAATATCTTTTTATGATTGTTTTGGCAATTTACTTTGGAAAAGTGCAATCAAGGCAACTATCAATTTAAAGAAAAGTTTTAAGAAATATAATAACAGTGCAAATATTTTGATAATCTGACCAATAAAGAATTTTAATTTCAAAAGTTTTATCTGTTCAAAAAAAGTTCTTAATATTCTGTTATAAACCTGAACATTTTAAATCCTAATATATTTTATTATATGACTGGTTTCTTATGTAGATTTTAATCTTCAAAATCTAAGAAATTTTCAAATTATTGTTCAATTTATTTTTTAATTATAATTTCTTACGAAACATCTAAATTATTTCTAAAAAAGCACTAAATTCCAAGTTAGTCAGCTTTGAAAAAAAAGGTAAAAACAACCTTTTCTTTCAAATCTCATGTAGTTATATCATTACAATCACAATCTAGAATTAAGCTATCATAACAGAACCTATAAATATATATTATTCTGAAAAGGATTTTAAAATATTTAGCAGCTTTAAATTTCTGTATAGCAGAATACTTGATTAAATGCTAATATATCAGTTTTAATATGTTAATGATACAAAAAAAAATAATTCTGCTTTAATAAGCATATTTTATATCAGCTATGGAAAATTTATACCTTCAATTTCTTATCTATTTACTAAAGCTTGAAGTTAAAAATTTTAAGACTTGAGCTTGAATTTAGAACACATGAAATAAACATGTGAGAAAGTTAAATGATATTTGAGGATTCAAGTATAAGATGCAGTCAAAATATTTCAAATAATCTTCCATTTTTTAACTCTTGAAAGAATTCCTGATTTCATTTTTTTTATTATTATTATTATCATTCTTCTTAGGTTTTAAAAAGATAAATGTATTTCAGTTCTTTGTATGATTGATAGAAAGTACCAGATTGCATCAATTAGAGAAATTTGAAAAATGTTAATTGAATCTGAAAATTTCTGCTGGACAGCAATATAAATTAAGTTATTATTAAAAAAAATTACTATTAATAATCACAAGATTAATATGCGTATGGAAAGTGCAGATGTGGAATTTGCAAGCGTCATTTCAACAAAAGCTCACAATCATAGTCAGCAGTGAAAAATATAAATGAAATAAAAATACACATTTTCTAATTCATAAAAATCGATTATAAGAGCACAAAGACTGCTGCTGGGAAATTTGTAGAAGATGATCATCCAAATTCAACAAATATGAGAATAATTAAAATAAAGAAGCTTAAGCTATTAAAAAATAACACCAAATGAAAAATCATTCTTTGACAGCAAGATTAAAAAATATTTCTTTTAATTAAAATTCTTACCGAAGCAGTATGCTTCGAAGCGGCAGAAATGACCACCGGCGACGAAGACATTCTAGACGCTTTATTTCCTATCTACAAGTAAACACAACATTTTAAATAACAGTCTGACATTGACAACTAAAGATTGCAAAATATTCAAAAATTTTAACCATCCATATAAATATAGAGAATAACTAACTGAAAATATTTTTACCTTTTCAAATTAAATTAAATTATAAGTAGAAAATATTAATTATTCAATTAAGATCGTATTAGGCAAAATGAAGTCCTGTCACATATATCACATACAAGTAGAGCTGCTACACAATGTTGCCAAATTCAGATAAAGAAACATATTTGTCGTGTGGTTCAATTGCTTCTACAATAGGCAGAAAGGCTGAACAATTGAGCTATTTTTTCAATTGATTTCTCTACGTAGTCATATGACAACGGTATTCATTTCTTAGTTCCATTTAAGAAAATAACTCTTTGTGAGTATTTTATCTGAAATGTTTGTTTTACATAAAATCTGATATGTTTTTTGATATTTCTTGAATTTGATCTTTTGTACTGATAAGAAAAATCAAATCAAATCATATCAAATTTTGATCAAATGTCGTAACTCGCTCTTTTATTTATTTAGAGTGAAATGAATTAATGTTAGAAAATGAAAGAAAAGTAAATTAAAAGAAACAAAATAAAAATTACTAATTGCGTTTAGATATTAAAAAAAATTTTGCCTATAAAAATATTTCATCCAACTATTAATAGAACATGGCAAAATTACTATGTTTAAGCAAATTATCAAGAACTTTAGTGCGCAACCTTTGTTTCACAGATAACTCTATTTTACTTTTTTAAATACTGAAATTTTAATTTTCCGAAATTAATGAAACAGTAAATAGTTTCGGAAAAAATATAATTTTTTAAAAATAGTTTTGGAGAACTTATAATTTTATAATTTTCCTATGCATTTAAAAGCTTTTACTTTTGAATCAAACTTCAATAATTCATTCTAATAGTAAATCTCGGTTATAAGAGAAATCCTTCCTCTTTGACTTCAATTCACATTCTTAATTTGAAACTTTTAAAAAGTTAGTAAATAAAAAGGACACGATAATCGAGACACCCATACCCTGGTTTCATTAGCCCAGTGGATGGAAAGAAAGATGCTCTCACCCCAAAAGTCCCCAAGTACAAATCGCATTATAAGTAAAAGACAAGAATGTAACAAATCTAGTTTAAAAATAATAAAGAGATGCGCTAAAAAAAGTGTTATTTTTTAATACTCGAATAGGTAATGAGAATTAATTTTAAGAACAGTTATAGTATTGAGTATAGTATTTTATGGATATCGGGAAAATAATGTTGTAGAATTTTGAACCCTATATTTATCAGTAAGCCTTTCATTTTACAGTGTCAATATTGTAAAATACTAATGTAAAATATTGATTTCCCAATTTGTAGAATATTATATAATGCCATGTGTTACTTGGAATATATATATGCCTTCCAGACAGGATTTATCTCGCTTCAGTTTTGATGTCAAATGCTTCAGACTGAACGCTATTTACAATAACTTGTGCTATACTTCCACATTACAGATTTCTAATAATGTTGGAAAATTTTCAGGAAATTAATAAAAGCTGAAGGTTTTCTATGGGCAGTCAAATGCTTCTTCGAAATCTATTAATTTCAGGTATAAAGATGAGTTCAGTTTATTATTTTGCTCAAGAACCTTTGAACAAGAACCTTCTTTACATTAAAAATATGTTTCTTTGTACTTTTCCACACCAAATTCCTGCTAATTCTGTTCTAATAGTTTTATTTATACTATCTTTCACATAGTTAACATTGTATCTAGAAAAGATTTTTGATGTAACAGACAGTAACCCAAATTTCTTTTCACTTGTCGCCTTTAGTTACATCTTTTTTAAGGATTTTTGAAATCAATAATTCTTTCCAAGCATCCAGAGATGGCTCTTGGGGACACACAAAATTAAACATTCTTTATAGTATGTATGCCAAAGCCTCAATATCAACCTTGAGTGATTCAACAGCTATTTTGACCTCTCCAGATGCTCCACCATTCTTTTGGGCTTAATAGCCCCCAAGATTTTCTGAACATTAATTTCACCCATATTTACATCAAATATGAATTCCTTACAAAACAGGGAAGTTTATTTTGGCTAACAGTGCTCCGTTTGACAATTAAAATTTCCTCGAAATGTTCTTTCCAGCTCTTATTCTTATCTTTATCGGCCAATAACTGGTTATCTTTTCCCTTTATTCCACAGACAATTCTCTTTCCCATATGTCTCTAAATCTTTCTTTTCGACCAAATCTCTCGTGACGAAGAACCGTCCTTCAATACAAGAATTAAGTTTTCTAAGCATTTTTAAAAGTAAAATCAAGAATTAAATTTAAATTAATTCTCATGTGGGGATGCAAGAATCTCATAGAATAAGCGGAATACCGTAAATTTGACTCCATTGCCTATATGAAGCGCGTTCATTTATGTGCATCTGAGCAAGTTGACTCCAAATTCAGAAAAAGATTATTTTTATTCGGTGTACAAAACTCCTCAAATATTACAAATCATAACGGATGTCTTTTGCCTTAGCAAAGAATATATTCCGCATCTTCTTTTCATGCATAAACATTAGAAATGTTCGAGAAAAGGCGTATTTTTTTTCAAAAATTAATTAATTCCATTGAATATCACATTATCCACAGCATGTTAAATTAATTCAAATTCACTTGTATTGAACAAAAGTTTAATTAATGCATCAGTAAAAGCTTCGAAGGGAATTTCTGGTAATATGATGAAGTAAAATCTGCGCCACATGATGAAACTTGCATTAAAGAGAATCAATTTTTACTTTATGATCCCTTTGCATCAAGGTTAAATTTCCTGTGAATAATGTGGAATAGGAGTTAAAAATTAAGCATCGATCCTTTACTTCATTTGTCCAATAATCTAATACAACAGAAATATCATTTCTAGTAGTTTCTTTTATTTCATATTTTATTTCGAAATGTTAATAGTTCTATAACATTTGTTTTTCAATTTCTTAATTAGAGCAACAGTTATTGCTTCAAAAATACTATTGATGAATCCTGACTCCAAAATATGAAAGACAGAATCAAATGTTTAAGTCAGCAACATTCGTACATTAGACCTCAAAACATCTCTTCCTTTCATGCAACAGTAATCAGTAGGATTTTCTCCTAAAAATAGAAAAGCCATATTCAGAGTATAGTTAACATATTTGTCAACCGTAAGAGAATTGCTATACTGTGTAAGTACAAGCAAGCTGTAATAGAGTTTATCATGCTATATACGATTAGAAAACTGATTATGATGTAGAATATTGAATAATACAAATGGTTTAATTGTTTGAAACAGCATTCGTAGATCTAAACTAAATTTCCCAAAAAAGGGATACATAGTCTGTTTAATAATAAACTGAGCTTCTAAATGTGAGCGTTAACAGGGCAACCCTCCAACCCCTTCGTAGATAATGTTTTGTAACATTAACCATGAATTTGCAGTTACACTTATTGCCACATTATTTTTCACTTATAAGTAATAGATAGAGTCAGTAATAGATTAAGGGATTTTGTTACTCTAAGCAATGCGAGGTTTCTTTCTTGCTAAATGGTCAATTTAATTATACTTTTCCACAAATTTGTAATTTAATCAATGCTAATGATTTATTTTACTTTAATACATTATTTTATTAATCCTATGAAAATACATATATTTTTATATATTTATTTTTTGATGTGTATATCACGGAAAAGCTAAAATAATAAAATTCTTAATAAAACAACCATAAGTTTTTGGTAAATGACTTTCTGACTCAGTTAAAAAAAGCATTTAGTTAATACGATAGATTATAAGAAAATAATAAACTTCAAGCAAATACAACATTAAAAATTACAATTTTACAGGATACGTAAAGTGGAGTATCATACAAATATTTAAATAAATAATATTCCAATGTATCATAAATAAATAAATAATCGTGATCTAATCTATTTAATAGTAATTTTGATAATTCAAACTAAACACATATTGTGGTCCAAATATTTTATAATTCGTAAAATTTATATTTTTTGCAAATTTATTTATTTTGCAACTAGGCAAATAACATTTTTCAATCAATCCGGATGCTGTTTTTTACTCTCAGCCCAGCGGCCTTTGACAGTTGACTTGTCCGTCAAATTGAAAATCCGTTGACCATTCCTAATCGGAAATGTATTGAGGTTAGAATAAACCAATATGTATATAGTGTATTAGTTTATTTTTTTTTAACTTTTGGAAACGAAAGAACAAGTTTGTGTTAAATTTTGCGTTAATTTGGTAAAATCATCTACTGAAACACTTTAAATGCGATAACAAACTTACAGAAAAGATTGTATTAACCAGTCCAAATGTCTCCAACAGGAAGACGTTTGAAATCAGGCACAGCATCAAAAACACTTCGAAAACTGGGTACTTTTTATATTAACTGGTGATCTTCATGTCCAGAAACTGAGGGATTTCATTCATGTAAATCTTTATTTTAAATGCAAAAGAATCAGAAATATCTCATTTTACATCGTTATCAATAGACACAGCGCATTGAAGCATAATTTGCGCTCAGTATCTTGATTGACTAGCAAAACATGAATATATCAGAGCTGATATAATTCTTGGATCGTTCCCTTTATTCCTAAAGGTGAAATACACCATAAAAAGTCGACGATTAAAACAATATAAAAGATGAGGCTATTCTAGCAATGAGAGATACGTTGAAAATATTGAATGAAAAGAATAAAAGAGTATTTTGAAGTAGACAAATCTCATTAAAAAAATCTCAGTAATTATTGATTTCTTTAAAAAAATTAATTTTCTTTTGGACAGACTATATTTTCGTATTAATGTAAAGTCTTATTTTGGACGACTTTTAATACTTGATTAATTCTATAAAATTTTAAGCATTTTTCAAGAAGGAAAATTTTCTGAGAAACATGAGAATAAAACTGAGGTTAGAAGCGTATTAAAAGAGACCCAGATGCTCAAGGCACAGGAAGAAAGAAAAAAAAAAAAAATGCGTGGAGATTTGAAGCATATATTATTCCATACACATATTCCTGCTTTGTATTATATATATTTATCTTTCAAATGTTTACATTTTGATTTGTAGCCAATTTCGCAATAGTTTTCATGAGGCATTCTTTATAATTTTTTATGCTGCAATTGGGGAGGCCGGGCAAATTGTAGCATGCACTTTATACAAAAGTTTTTTTGGATTTTTTACTAAGATTTTCACTAAATATGATTCTTATGGTAGCTTAACTATACTGACCTTACCATAGTTAGTACCCAACTGAAATGGGTAGAGAGAGGTTGTGAACAAGTGCTCCATTTTAGCTAATTAATGGGGGAGATTTTTCGTAATCTTTGATTTAAATTGAATTAGTTAATATTTTCAAAAATTTTGTTACTAAATTATTTTGCCTATGGGCTAAAATCTACGAAACTGCTTTGATTTTTTTAAACCGCATTTTTTATTAATCAATAAAAAATATCCAAAACTATGCGATGGGATATGCTGTGACAAAATCTCGGGGCTTATAGCTTGCAAGATTTGTCTTGATTTGTGTTTGATTCATGTAGTTTGACTTTCTGCCTTAAATACTAGAATGTAATGTCACATCAAATCTCTCTATAAGGATTCATCCCAGAAAGAGTTTAACTCACTCACAAGGACTACCCTAAAATCTTCGTTTAGCTGAATATTTTCGAAATTTCGTTTATTTGTTCGTTTAATAGATCATGCATTTAAACACCCAAAAAATATTTTGTTTCTTTTTTTATGATTACTAGAAGCTAAGTTGTAGTATAAATAATAAACCGGAAGTGAAACTTTTGAAACTTTAAGTAGGTATTTCAAGAGCTTTAAAATCAAATGATTAATTTGAATACTCAATTTCCTATTCTCAAGCGATGTGTAGCTAAAAAGTACAGATCTGCTTTCTTTTTACTTTTTTGTAATGTTCGATTTGTTTCTGGGAATTGGTTTTTGGATACTGAGTTGAAAACAAAAACGCCATATGTCTCTAAATGGCTGTGCCCCATTTATTTCCATTGACAATTTTAGATTTAGAAATAATAATGAAATACTACTAAACTTGCGAGATGATTATCACGAGAAATCCTTTATCTTCAAAATGCAAATGACCTTTAGGAAATAAGAAAACTCTTGAGTTATTTAAAATTTTTGAAAGATCACTTGTAAAGCGAGAACTGCAATGCAGTGTTAATTATGAAGATTGTGATTCAAAAACTCGTATGACAGTGAAAGATATTTATCAGATCAGAGCTCTGAAATGTGAACGTATAATATGACATATACAAAAAGAAATTAGTAGACTCATTGCAGATGGAATTAGATAAAAAATATTTAGAGGAAAAAGCAAGATCAGCAATGAACTTATGGACTAATAGCAAAATTACTGTGATTGTTATTTGTAACCATGTGCTGAAAATCTAGAAAATATGAGTCTACTGAAATTGTAAATTTTTGTGTTTTCTTTCATATTGTTCCAATCAAACCCCCATATACCACGGCAAAAACAGCTGGGATAAATATTGCAATATCATTAAAAAAAAAATTAAGTCTCTTAGAGTTAGTTTTAAAATCAAATGACGCCTACTTATTCTAACAATTTACAATAAAAATTTGCTCAGAAATGTTTAGAGGGCCTTTCAGAACAATAAAGAGTTTTAAAAACTTCTAATGGATTATTTTTCCGAAAAAAACTTCTGCTGAGCAAATAAATAAATAATTTGTGATCCCATATTGCAGCTTTATTATTTAATTATTGGTTTAGATCTATTATTCATTCTCAACTCCCACCAGGAGGCACCTCAGAAATGAGAATGAGAAGCTTCCGGTACGGTGGTTGACTCTCTCCACCCTTGTGGGAGTTGACTACCTCCTATCGATGATGAAATCTATTTCCCGCGGGAAGGGTTGTACCATGGCCGGTGATGGCTCATAAAACTCAACCATAGTTCCCGCCAGTGTTGCTGTTGCGGTGGTACGCTCATTCAGTTTTTCCATGTGCGGGTAAGAGTAGTAAATTTATGATTACCCATTCTCAAGTATTTAAAAATATCAGTTTGTCGACTAAGGCTACGTAGGAATTGATAAAAACCGATTTCTGAGATAGAAATGTCGGTCATTGGTTACTACAATATTATTCCATTTACTGTATGGTGTGGCTACAGTACAGTTGTGTAAGATTTTTACCCCGGGTGCTACTGCAGGACTAGAGTGACTCGGTTTTACGGATACTGCGCGGTGTGACAATGTGCGAGACAAATATATTTTATCCCTTGAAAGGATTAATCATGCTTGAGGTATAAACAATTTTCACATCTTTTTATAGTTGGCTTACTGTTTGATTTTCGCAGAACCCTCTAAGACCTCGGCATTTATACCGTCCTTTTATCTTCATCCAACCTTACTTCCTTTGATATCAACGACTACTATTTTAAACACATGATACTAGACATATCAACAATGGTTTAAGTAAAATCAGATAATTCAAGAATAAATCATATTCTTATTTTGAATTTTTCTATTAAGAAAATTTGTGTAAAAAATCAACATATTTCTTATTTAAGATGAAGGACCTTTCTTATTTCTGTAGAAACCTTATAAGTATTTAGCATTTGTTTTTCTTTTTTAAGTTGAATATTTAAAATTAGGTTTTTTGATTTATCGATCCTGGTTAAAGTCATATTCTTATGTAGTATTTACAGATTCGCTTGTTATTTATAATTATTATGTATGGAAGAAGAAATTTTTTTAATCTGTGAACGAATTCAATCTCGAGGTTTGAAGAAATGCCAGTTTTAGACCTCTCCGAGTCCAGAATAAAAGAATAGTTTTGGAGTTTTCTCTGTCTAATTTTAAGCAGAATAATTCAATAACGTAATGAATAAGAAATATAAAGTTTCTTCTTTGAATTTGCATCAAAATTATAAATTTCTATCAAGTTTTGAACAAAATTCATCAAAAGAAAGTCTATCTATCTTCGTATACGTGAGCATGATAGTTAAAACCAGCGAGAGTAGTCTAGAAACTTCCTCGCATTCTCTTTAATAAAGGTAGATAATAAAACTGGGGTTTTTGAGTAAAGCTACGACCCTTGCATGGCATTGGTTACGAAACACTGGCGTGAATCGAGGATTTTTATTGAATCTATTGCGAGAATACGCATTGTGGGAGCCTTTTTTATCGGTCGATTGGCACCAAAATTTGATACCGAACTCTAGTGTAGTTACAAGACAATATACCCGTACTTCATATACCCCCCGGGGGGGCACCTCGTAATGAGGATGAGATGATTCTGGCATGGTGGTTGGATCTCGCCACCTTGGAGGGTACACAAATAGGTGGGGGATCTGACTCCTCCCATCGATGACGGGACGTACTTCCTTCGGGAGGGTTGTACCGTGGCCGGTGATGGCCCTTAGGACTCAACCACAGTTCCCGCCAGTGTTGCTGTTGCGGCGGTCCGGTCATTCAGCCTTATGGTTTAAATCCGTGTGCCTTCGTGGCGGATCGGAGAGTCAGCTGGTTGACTTACCCGTACTTCATTGGTTTAAGTCATTGCGTTTTTGAGATATTGAGTTCACATGCATGCGAAAATACAGATCGACAGACGGTCAACAGTTTCACGGATTAAATTCAAAATCAAATAAACATCTATATTTTAGATGCTAAACCTGTGTACTAAATTTTATCTCCTTAGCTCTTTGTGTTTTGTAGTAATCGAGTTCCCTTGTGCCCGAATAGCTAAATAGACAAACTTTCTACGAATTAATTTCGTTTAAAATTTAAAAGAAATCGACAAATTTGGTTGCAATTCCATATACCAAATTTCAGCAGCTTAGGTCAAAGCGTTATGAGTTATTGTACATACTGCCGAAAAAGGATTTCTCGGAATCGGGGAGGTATGACAATCACGAGTTGGAATTTTGACTTTTACAATATTTCTATATTTTGCGTATATGAAAGTAAAAATGGTGCAGTCGATAAAAATTTGGCATGAAGTCTTTGCTAGAATTATTTCAAAACCGAAAGGTCGATGGTTTGTCTATTTCTGGGTATGTGAGTTTGATAATTTGAAAACGGAACAAGTTAGAGGAAGGAAATTGGATGTAATCTTGGTATCAAAATTGCAGATATGCATTAAGGTAGGTAGGTAACTAAGTTAAAAAGTCGATTTTTTTGCGAAATTATGATTTTTTTTTATTTGATATTCTTAATGTTTGAACAGGTTTCTTTATAAAATCGTTTGAATTTTGTTTCTAATTTCTGAGAAGTTATATTCATTTTTATATTTGATTTGCGTACGTTTTAATGTTATTTTACATCTTTAGATGCTTTTTCTCAAATTCTAATCTTTGATAGAATTTTCTTACGAAAAACCTCACAAATTAAAATCTAATCCATATTTTTTGTTCAAATTTGGTATAATTTCTGAATATGTTCTGAATGCGAAAAAAATTGAAAATTGTGTGTTATCTGTTGAATCCCAATATTTAAAGAATGGATAAAAATACAGATTTTTTTTTTAGATAACATATTAGTAATTAGATAACATATTTCTTAAGCTATCTGCAAAATGTTAAACAAATCATTTGACAAATCTCTAAACTAAAAGATTTTTGCTTTATACCTCTTCTTTAGCAAAAAAAAAAAAAAAAAAAAAAAAAAACCTTTTCTTAATTTTTAAAACATTTTTGCCACTTAACTAGTATATTTTGATTTAATATATGTTTTTTCAATCTTTTTTATGCAACTATTAAAAAATATAGCTATTTTCGAACATTTATCAAAAAATTCATCCCGAACGTAGTCACATGGTTTAAAATTCTTACCCAGTCTATCAAATGAAAGATTATAATTGCAAATGCATTCTCGATTCTTTTCACTGTACAACGAATGATAACAAAACTCACCATATTGTTTACGTATATGAGAAATTGGAAGAGAATATTCCTCTAGGTCATGTTATGAATCAGTGTTTGTATTATAAAGCTAAAATTTTGTAACTTTATCTGATTCAAACTTCATTATAATTGTCCAAGGAAAATACAAATGCTTGTTGCCAAGGTCCTTTAGTACTTGGAAAAAATGAACTCAAATCGTACGATCGCAGACCTAGAGCTGACTAAATTTTTAATTTTTTGAAACATTTTCCTGGTAATATTTCAACTTTAATCTTGATTTTTGATAATGCAAATGTTTAGTTGCATCATCATAACGTTGCTACTTCCGTAAAACGTCGAAGTCCGGGAAACATCCATTTATTAGTTGGTAGGCATAAATCATATGCGACGGAAACCATCAACCCGTCGATAACTCTAGAGGGAAATCAGTCTTTTCTTTCAAAAACAAAGCCTACCGAGTTTATTGTCATAGCAGAAACCATCATTAGCACCGAAAACGAAAGGTAAATTACCGAAGACGAAACGGGCCTAATCTTAAATATAAAAAACACAGTCAATTCGAGGTCATTTTTAATCTCCCAAATGTATCGCAGCTCGTTTTTTTTTTCCGTCACCATTGCCAAAAGTTAGTTCAATCAAAAGTCCTATTTCGATATTGATCGTTATGAATCAGATCAAACCCTATACACTGACATTATCGACTAACATAATGATGCTAATAGCGGAAAAATTCATTCATCTAAAAAAAGCTATTCCTTAAAGTACATTCAACTTTCATTCTTATTGCAACGGTAATGAAAGAGGTTTTTAATTTCAAATTTAAAGATGAACATTAATACGAGATTATCTTAAAGACAGAAAAACATTGAAGACAAGTAGGAGGAATCGTAAATTTTGGATAAGATAGTCGAGTATTTGTTTATACAATACAATCTCGATATCCTATTTTTTTTTAATCGGGTGCTTGGCTATTCATAATTTTTTTTGTTGTTGTTGTTGCTTAATTTGGATTATATTTATGAATTACGAATTTCATTCCATGTTCATAACTGAAGGTTTAGCCGAATTATATTTAGAATTCAATGACGCAACGGCCAATTTTAGCTATACTGCGCCAAATAAAGCCCCCAGTTCAGATTTCTATATTAAATCCACAAAATCTAATTCTGTTTTAAATATGGCATATTGCATGTTCAAGCATAGCAAAAATATGATTTTACACTTTCTAATATAAATTTAAAAAATATAGAAAGGAGACTTAACTGCTTTTATTGTTTCTAAACATTGTAAAATATATAGAAATTAATAATCTGTTTACATTTCTAAGAAGATGAACCTCTATAATTCTTTGGCACAATTTAATTAAATTGTCAATTACATGATGCATTCTATTTGGGTCATTTATTATTTTAATCCATGCAGGAGCGTAAAGAACACTCGAGACGCTCAAGAATATACAATTGATTTCCGTCTTTTAAATCAGTTGTTACCTTGGCACTTGCCTACCTATTACATATTATAAAAATATTTCCTATTCTATAAACTAATCAGCTGCATCACGTGGAGGGGTCCTTGACAATAAAATAAACCCTCGGAAAGATACGCAAGAATTATATTTCATAACAACGTATAGTCATTTGATACTCCATTTTTAAGAAATCACCTCGAATGAAACAAAACGATGATCAATGCTTTAATTTTCAATACCAAAGAGTAAATATATTCAACTGATACTCCTAAGAATTCGTATGTTTTTTTTTAAGCGGCACAACCTTTTAATTTATAAATCCATGCAAAATAAACTGAAGGAATTAAGATATGAAATTAAACTTGTAAAAGAACTACCATCTTACAGTTTACATCTTTATACGTTCTTCAAAATTAAAGAAATAGGTATTATATAAAATATAGCTTCATATATTTCACATCCAGAGTTCTGGCCATCTGCTGGTAAAAATTCAACTTCCGGGTAAAAATCTGAAAATTAGGATTTCACAAAAGATTGGGAAAACCTAATGATGAGAATTTTCATTGTGTCTACTTCTAAAGTATATCTTTGGCATTTCTGGAGAAGCCTGGCTATTAGGCTCTTTTGTTAATACTTTTTAAATATCGTTTTGCAGTACTACTCCTGCTCTTAACACTATGCCGTCCTCACGTCCAATCGGAATTTGTTTGGAGATGGTAGGACTTATGCAGCTGACGGTTTTTCAAGAGCTAATTATTTCCATAAAATTTGTATAGTACAAATAGTAAATAATTTTAAAAAATCTTAAAATAAAAAATTCGCATGACACTAACGTGGTGTCATGGGACGGCATAGTGCTAAGATCGAGAAAATATGAAAACATTAATAATTAAAGAAATTGCATAGGCAGGTAAAAATATTGCTGAACTTTAAAACAAAGCATTTCAGATAACATTGTTAACATGGCTATTGGAGATATATATGCATGTGCGAGCATTTATAAATTAACGAATTTTTAGCAATTGTTTGCTTTGTGTTGGTATGGACTCATTTCACATTAACCCCCTGAAATGAAACTTTAAGAAAAATCTTGGAAACACTCTCCGTATGAAAGATGATCACAGCCAACCTCTAATATGTTGAACATCACAACAGGAAAATAATTATTTCAAACATTAATAAAGTACTCCAACATGTATATGTTCAGTCGCTGTAAAAATCATTTTCGAAAAAGTTTTGAAAAAATCTCCCCGTTTCACTAAATAGAAGAAAATTGAAAAAAAAAATGTCCTCAATAAAGTTGATTCTTTCAGCCTTAAAAAAGCATTTTCAAAAAGCTACAGCTGAATTGGGAAATTTTTAAAAACGATTTTCTCCAAAAATTCAAAAATCCACCGTCATTTATATTGTAAGTTGATCATGATATTGGTTAACAATGCTTTATTTTTCGTAGCTCAACTTCCACTCCTCTCGCCTATTAGAACAAACCTTTTCAAACTAGTCGCACCTTAAGTGATGATGTACTTAATACTCAAACTCACTTTGATTAATACTCAAACTCACTTTGATTAATACTCAAACTCACTTTGATTAATACTCAAACTCACTTTGATTAATACTCAAACTCACTTTGATTAATACTCAAACTCACTTTGATTAATACTCAAACTCACTTTGATTAATACTCAAACTCACTTTGATTAATACTCAAACTCACTTTGATTAATACTCAAACTCACTTTGATTAATACTCAAACTCACTTTGATTAATACTCAAACTCACTTTGATTAATACTCAAACTCACTTTGATTAATACTCAAACTCACTTTGATTAATACTCAAACTCACTTTGATTAATACTCAAACTCACTTTGATTAATACTCAAACTCACTTTGATTAATACTCGAAAATATCGTTTCTGTTCCGTTTACAGGTCATTTTCTTGGTTCTTTGGCTCTGCATAGACATTTCAAATTTTTGTATAATAATTAAATATATGGGGAAAGGGGGGGGGGGGTACAAGATGAGCATTCATAATGCGTTTTCACTATAGTGTGCGAAAGTGCAGCGTTGCAAGTGAATATACAAGCATCTGGATAATACTCTAATCTATTCAAAAATCTACATTGTTTTTTTACTGATATTCAGGGCTTATGTTAGGTTTGCGACTTCCAAACTTCTGAGACGTGCAATCCGAATTGGGAAATTTAAGCCATTTATATTAATTATCTATAATAACAGGTGACAACACAAATATCAAGAACAAAATAATTTTCCAAGGAAGCATAAGTACTTGCTTAAAATCCAAATCTATTGCTTGCAGATATAGAAATTTTGTAACTCGCGTTTAAAGTTTCATTTGGTATTAAAATATAGGTTACTCATGCTATCGAAATTCCTTCAATGAATTTCGATTTTGCTATATCAAATGCATTGAAGCAGGAATATATACAAATTGAATAGGCTTTTAGGGAAGTGGAAAGCTAGTTTATCGATACAATCTAAGTCCTAAGAAAGAGTACTTTTGTAATGTACTGCAGATGCATTTCCTAAAATACTTTTGCAGTATATACATTTGATTCCCAAATTACTTAAATCTTATTTAATACGCAGAAACTTAGCATGAGACTTAGTCAAGAACCAACAGAAAAAAAAGGAGGAAAATTAAGCACATTAAAAACATTTATTGCACAATTTAATAAATAATCACAAAACGATAAAATACAAATATTAAATATTTTAAGATCTTAAAATTTGGTTTAGTATTTTGATAAATTTTCCAGTACACCTAGATTTCCGCGAACAAATTTATACATATAAAAATTCAAACTTCAAGGAGCAAATAACTTAAGCCTGAAAACAAATTTGCAAACATTTTGTACGATTAGAATGGCATTCCTTGGGTTGGGTTGGGTTAAGTTGGATTGACAATTGATGACACATTTACACTAATGATTCTTGGCCGCGTCTAAAGAAATGAGTTGATAGCGCTTAAACTAAAACGATTTTTCACAACTAAATATCGTATTTACAGATACGTACAGATGCTTTAAGATACATACAAGAGTGATGCCAGTATTGAAACTGTACTGTACAGAAATGTAAATTTAGAATAAGATTCCAATTTCACAAATATTCAGCTGTACAAGAATAAAGGTTTGCATAAAAAAATTTATGCAAAATAAACACTCAACAATGAATAATTATTGGGGAGTTTCCTTGGGTTCTTCCTCGGTACTTTCCTTTTCTTCGGCTACTTCGGTCTCTTCTTTGTTTTCCTGAGACTCATCCGTCTCCTCATTGGCAGGTTTGTCCACCGTTTCTTCAGATTCTGTCGAGGGCTCCTCTACTACGGCTGTAGTTTCTTCAGCTGCAATTTCAGAAGTTTCTGCGGTGCTTACTTCTTCCTCCTTTACATCAGTGACTTCTTCCACTGTAGGTTGCGAATCATTTTCTGCATTTTCACTTGATGGTTCCTCTGTGCTTTCTGGTGGAGGTGTAACTACTGTTGGCTCCTCTGTTTCAGTTGTAGTTTCTTCCGACTTTGATTCAGCTTGAATTTCCTCAATTTCCACTTCGGCTTTTTCCTCTGCACTCGGTTCCTCTGGTACCGTTTCAACTTTGCTTGAAGCTTCAGCTGGAGGATTTTCTTCATTTTCCTTCTTATCCGTATCCTCAAATGGATTCTTACCATTCATCACATTCTCCACAGCTGCAGCAGATTTTTCTAGAAAAAAATTTGAATGTTAGAAACTTCTGATCACAACTAAGAAACAAAAAACTTGCGTATACCAATAACTCAAGCAGCGATTCAGAATAGCTGGGATTTGGTCGTTATTTCGGTTTCAGTCTTTTTAAAAGCTAATTTTGATTAAGACTTTGCCACAGCCCCTCCCACAAGATTGGCGCTTTAAGGATTGACAAAAATTTGCTTCTATTTATCTATGTCACTATTACAAAGCTGTAGATTTTGAAAACGTACTAGGGAGATTTACGTATAGGATCCACTTTCACTCGCTAATTTTTATAATCGCATTAACCAATATGCAGAGTCATGGATTAAACAATATTTTAGATCTAAGTGCTTATTTATGAATGTCAATTTCAATTTGTGACCAATCATATTATGCAAATGCATTTAACTGCTTTTAAGCAACTCTAGATTTGATGAACAAGTCTATACAACAACTTTTCACTACTCTCTTCATTTTCTTGGTTTGCATTTTGACATGGAGAAATCCGACAGAAGTCCTGTGGTTGATGACCCGAGAATTCTAATAATCCCTCTCGCTTAAATTGACTATTTTTTTTAAGGTTTTTAAAATACTTTAAATGACGCTCCTCAATTATTTTTTTAATGAAAATCGACAAACTATACAAAAAACCATTCTAGCCATCTATCATTGCATCGAAATACTTAATCCAGAATTTAAGATTAAACACATTCGGATTTCTTAAACGATTGAAATTGGATCTGGTTTTCAAGTTTAATCAACTATTAGGAATAAGTATACGAAAGTGTTATATTAAACGAACCTTGAAAGATTATTAGAATAATGGTTACTAAAGAAAAAAAATTTCCCCTCATCATTCAGGTTTATTCACCATTTGCAATTTGAAAGCAGTGAAATAGTTTCTTTTCCGATAATACAGATTCGAGTGTACATATAATTAGCGATACTTCAAGCTGTTTTCCATATCCAAATTTGAGAAGACATTCACATTAAGAAAACTTCAGTATTCAACAGAAAAGGAAATCTGAATAGTTTTCTCGAGGCTTGTGAAATATTTAAATGCTTCTGCAGATTAAGTCTGCATATCCGAGGTTTTCTAGATATACAGCGGATACAGAAATTTGGTTGAAAGGTACATACTAATGATTCAATAAGTTTCGAGTAGGAACTTATATGTAAAGAGAAATTAAAATTCAAACTTGAGGCAAGCTCCAGCAGCAGGTTTAGTTTAACTTCACATTCCGAAGCAAAACAAGAAATATTTGATCACTTAATTGACTCGAAGTCAGATCCGAAACTCAAGTCGGAGCTAACCCTCTACTCAAGCATCCGCGACACATCGGACGGGAAAAGGTTCAAACCTCACCATATTAAACCTGCACACCATAAAACACTTAGAGATTCGATTCTGTAAAAAATCTTGCATTACGATTGTGATTATCAGGAAATATATCAGGGCTCTTCTATTGACTCATGACGAGGTGTGAAGAATAGGGATCTTTCTGTGCTTTGAACTTCTCAAACAAGTGACTTCTGTGCTGAAGCTAAACAAATCATCTCACAGTGTGAAGCCCAAGTTATGCTGTACTCGACTTTTGCAGAATGCAATTGGATTAATAAAATTTCTCGAATGGCTTTCAGGCAGAGACTTTATGTTGAAAGATTAATAAAAAGCCTCAAAGGAAATCCTTCCGTATCCGCAGATTACAGAAGAACTAGTAGTATTACTAGTTTAATATGCATCGCCGATATAAAGATGATTCTTTTCATAAGAAATATGCTTGCTCTTTGCTTTTGTACAAGTACTATAAATTGTAGGATTTATTGTACCTCCTTGTCAGGAGAAAAGGTTAAATATCAAATACGAGTCATGAAATGAGATGCTTCACTATTTTAGATTCCAGTATGCAAGTTATATTATTCTGATAAATTTGGATCAATCCACGATTCCATTCCTGAAGCAAAGGTTACCACAAGACAACTGCAACCTATCTAGCAATAAGTGAAAGCGACAATAAATAGGCAAGTTTTATATCAAATCATTTGTTTGAAAGTTCGTTTCATCGAAATTAGTTTCAACTACAATAAAGAATGGCAATGAGAGCCTAATTTAACACGTTTTGAGCTCAAAATAAGTTATCCCAGCTATTTGGAATATCATGCCCCAGAATTTGGGATACGATGCTTAATGGGAACGAAAAGTAAATTTCTATAACTAATAATTAATTTAACAGCACTCATCCAAAATATATCCTACAAAACATTTCAGATTCATGGACAGAGTATTTGCTGAAGAAGCATTCCAAATTCTAGATTTGAAATTTCGCTTAAAAGGAATCGTTAAATATTTCTAATCTTCAACCAAACACAATTTACAATAGTAAATACAATGTTTCAACTAGTTTGAGTATTATGTTAATCAGACGGTTGCAACAGAAACATCTTGTAGCAAATCAATATCGATTTCCAATCTAAGTCTCAAGTTAGCCTTGATTTAGATGCGCTATTAAATGATAATTCTATATCGAATGATGTTTTCGTGTAGGAATATTGGCTGTGGTTGCCGGAGTAACTACATAGAAAGAGAAAAATACGAAATTCAAAGGCTTATCATCGCAAGTCGTCAAGACAACCCAATTTGCACTTCACATTGTTAATACGAAATTCAAAGGCTTATCATCGCAAGTCGTCAAGACAACCCAATTTGCACTTCACATTGTTAATAGCTACTATTAAAATTACCGATAGCTAGTATTGATCAAAACTGCCATTCTTCTGAAAAGTATATTTTATTTCTGAAAAGTTTATTTCAAATCTTCCATGATATCTGAAGCAACCTATTGACTATCAAGTCGATAAAATTTATAGATTGTATAACAATCCTTCTCCACAAATTTTTACCCTTTGCCCTTGAGTTCTTTTCGCGCGGACGAACCATCAATTCGAGACGTTTTGTAGTGTTCTCGGTGAATTTCTTACGCTTAACTTAAAATGATTACACACAATTTAGCATATAAAATTTTTATAGTTACACACTTTATTAGCCTTTTAACTCACACGCAGCGTTTTTATGAATGCCGAGTTTTAGAAAAAACGACGGTAAACACCGCTCACCGAATTTCAGCACCAAAGTGGTGAGCGAGAGTCGCTTCTCGAATTGTGGCATTAAATCATGTGGCGAGGGAGAGTCGCCATTCGGGGGGCAAAGGGTTAATCCTTAGAAAAAATAATTCATACAAAACAAATTTATGAAGTTATAACAATAAACAGACTTGCTAGATGTTTTATAACTATGAATGATTTTTCATGTATCTCAAAATCTATTAATCATAGCAGTAATTGATTTTCATGCCACTATGAAGAGATCTTGTTCATTGATACTTGTAAATTAAGAGCATTTTAAGAAAAATTAGTCATAAGTTACAATCAAATCACAGCACCCGCACTTCAGAATTTTCGATCTGAAGTGGTCTAGTACTGTGTGGGATTTAAAATTCATAGCTTAATATCCTATACATTTTAACACGATTGTTTCATGCTTCGACTTTTACCGCAATGAAACGTGCAAGATTTCAAAGCCTTTAACAAAACAAAACTACTGCCCTAAAGAGTCTATGCTTCCTCTTGCTGGTTGCATTTTTCTTTAAATCAGACAATTAACCATATGAATAATGTTCTGATCATAATATCGAACATGACGATAGCTAAAGTCTATATTATCCCTGTACCGGAATATCTTTATAATACCCATTTACTTTTATAAACAACCCACAAAACCCAACTCATAATATTGACATTTAGGAAGAAAACGGTCCGTCGTGAAATAAACAGCTTATCCCGATACAAAAGAAATTAAATTACACTGCAATATTCAGATATCAGCATCTGTTAAAATTGAAAAATTGTATTTATATCTCCATGAACAAACCATTTATGTGGATAAGCCCAACCCCCATCTTGGGTATTTTGTAGTAGTTATTTAGCTAACTTATCTATACCCATTTGTTTATGTAAAATTTTTCTACTGCAACCATTTTCATATGCAAAACAGCGATTTTACTCATGAAAGTTTTATCGCCAAAAATTCAAAGATTAATATTTTTATAACTTTATTTTCTCACCATTCCAAATATTGTAACAACGAATTTCAGCCTAGTCACTTTACTATTAGGTACATGTTACTTCCTTGGCTATACGAGGCACCATTTTGAATTTAAAAAGGCTTTTAAAAGGACTTTCCTGATTACACTGTGTATACAATGAAACCTGTCCATCGCGATATTTCCCCTTTGGTTCCGGCGAAGTTCTTATTGCGTACCTGCTTAGAGCGATAATCTGATAGGGATGATTTTTCCCTTTATAGAAAGCTGATAAGCACATTAAATAGGATTTTTCCCTTGGGAAACGACCCTCCCCCCCCCCCATTATCCTGAAAGCAAGATAACGAAAACTGTTCCTTCGATTTTAGGTGTTGGCTCTTTGCTTTGGCTGTATTGTAATAAGGGGATTAGGGAAGGTGAGGGATAATGATTCAAATTTGCACAAGTGTTTGTTATATAGGAAACAAATCGTATATTGTCAGTCCATAAAACGTCCGTTTCTTACATTTCCTCCTCTGTTGGTTCTTGGTATGCTTTCACGACCCAATCCATCACTTAGATTTTCAGGATCTATGGGTATCGCTATTGTGAGGGAAAAGCTCTACACAAAGTAAATAGGCATAAGTCTTTACAGAAGCCGTTAGTCTAACCGATTTTAGAACAAGGGCTACCTCTTTCTTCAAGTGACCATTGTCAAATCTTTTTATTCGTAGCTTAAACACCAATCACTTTAGACAGATCACTCTTCTCTTGTAGTTCGGCTTTCAATGTTCACGTTTGGTCATCACTTCACCTTCACTGCCATGAACATCAACACCTAATTTCTAGAAGTACCGAATCTTCTAATTAGATTACCCTTTCTTTGTTATCCCTTAATTATAGTAAAGAAAGGGTAATCTAATTAAATAGATGGTCCGAATATCAGGCTTCAGCCATGGTATTGAACGTGTTAAACCATTAGCATTTGGAGAATAATAAAATTTCGGAATTTGATCGAGGACTGAAACAAGTTGATGTTGCTAAAAATATTTCGGCAAAAGTCAATTCCTTGAGGTAGATTGTAGACGATTGGGAAAAAAGCGAATTTAATGACAAAAGAAAAAGATTTAAAGGTGCAGTAAATAATGTTGGCTAAGATAGCACAAGAAGGTTCAACGAGATGAGAAAGCAAAACCTGCCATTAATAGACCAATGGTTTCTGAAAAAAGAAAAAAAAAAAAATCTCGACTTGTTTAAAAAGCGACGAAAACTGGAGTAATGACCTTACTGCAATCGTCGAAGAATAAAAGTGTCGATAGTTTAGAAACGGTTGTTTGATTAGTTTTGGAATGCACTATTTTTCCTCATTCATCGCTGAAGGGTTTTTTTCCCCCCAATTTCTATATATATGAAAGATATATGAAATGCCTAGAAGTTCTTTTACGATTCTATTACAAATATATGAACTAGAACATTTTGAAAGAACATTTGCGAGATGCAAAAGAAATGCGTTACGTTTTGTCACAGCCATAACTTAACGCAATAACGCTGTTTGGAATTGAATTCTTTCGAGAAAATCTCTGATCAGAGGCATAACGTGCTCCTTTTATTGTAATAACGTCATTCATATATATTACTCTGCCAAACAGCGTTTGTTCTTCGTTTCAGTATTTTTTTTTTTTTTTATCAAGGCACCCCTAAACTTTTAACTCAATTATTGCTAACTTTTTTTCGTAATATCAGCCTGATCAGATTCGATTAATTTATCGTAAGTTTTGAATCGTGTTCATAGCAAAAGAACGATACCCGAGTCGGGACTCCCCTCTACTTCCATGTCGCATTAGAAGGTAACATGTTAACCATCCCGGATAAGAATTTCATGCATTCATTTTATTTAAGGATAAAAATGGCTTAAAATTCCATTCTGTGATGCAGTGGCTGAAGGAAAATGCTACAAATGGCTGCCTTGTAAGGTTTTAAGCAGAAAGAAATTTCCATTTGTTCATCACATATCAGAAAAATGAGATCGACGCCCACGCTGGACGAAAAAACATAAATTGCATACAAACCAGAAAAAACAATTTACTCTTGAAATAACTGATCGTGAAAATTCTCTAACCATGAAAAAACATGCGTGAGAAGTTTTATGCAAAATTAAACTGAAAACATTAGGTATTCCGTGACTGCGCGATTGCGTGCAACGGTATTCAAGTGGCAGACTGAAATGAATTAGACACCTGAGAAATGCGTGAACTCAAGGTTGCTTTGACGCTTTCCATGGTCCAAGAAACTCCATTCTATTGCTATTAAGATCGTCCCACCCCAGAAATCTTTCGACTTCTCGATCCGTTTGTCAAGACCTAATTCCATGAAATGCCTACTTTTCCAGAAACGATTAAAACTTTGGCAGAGCTAATGAAATAAGGCTCTACAAATTCATTGTTTTTGATCGTATTGTAAGCACATTTGTGCATATTTGAAGGAAACCATTCTAAACTGTTAGAAGATTTTCTGCAAAACAGAGCCTACAGGAATTATATCTTCAATTCCATATCTAGACGCGATTCTAATCGCGAAGTAATAAACTGCTCTCGTATTCTCTCAGCATTCGAAAAGAAAATTAAAGAAATCGGAATGAACAAGATCAAAGCCCAGTAGTGCTCAAATTAAGAGTAGAAACCAGTCTCAGAAAACGTGCTTGAAGTATATATCCAAAGTGCTCCCACTATCCTTTAAACATCTTTGAGATGTTGAAAGCAAACCCAATACTGAAAGCAGCTGAATATATCGGAAATTCTTTGGGAAAGACCTTGTATTGTTGCAAGATTAAAAACAATTTTCTTTGAAAGATGAAAATTCGATTTAACCGAAACGAAAAGTAAACTTCTAAGTGAAACAATTCCTTATAATAATATAATTGATTGAAATTATTCCCATGAATCGACTCAGAGGAGAAATTTCAGTGCCGTTATTACAGTCGCTATAGCTCAAAGATACCCTTCTTCAAACTTGTATACAATAGCTTTGTCCGTAACACATTGACTAGTATAATTTTGATTAAGCAGGCAAGTGATCTGAAAGGAGGTAAAAAATCTGTTAAATTCGTAGATAGATCCTCAAATTCAAAGGAAGTTATTTTTCTTACTTCTCTAATTTTCTTGATATTGAAGAGAGAAGGTTAATTCAAACTAGACGAATTCTCTTAACGAATGACTTCTGTATCGAAAAAATTTACAATAGGTACAGTTGCTTAGAAGCTAGAGGTGGAATATAATTTCTCAGCCCATAACTTCAACGGCTTTTCCTCCTATGGGAAATTATCAAGAGTTACATTTTCTTTCATCCTCCTAGTTCTTGCCTTTAAATTAGAGAGAAATGATGAAAAGGGATAACTCTTCCTTGAATCGAAGGACAAAAAAAAAATTTACCATTGCATTCCAGCTTGCCGGTACGATTTTTGAAGATCTCGCTGGTCGATGTTAAACAATGCTGTGCTCACAAAGCTTAATGCCACTCCGTTAGATCGATTTATCGATGATTGACATTATACTGAAACTCTTCGTTTTCACACTGGAGCATCACTCGCGTTTCTGAAGCCGCGCAGCGAATTAAATTTTCACCCAGAATACCAAAAACAAACTGGATGATTTTGCGTGTAAGTAACCTGAACACTAACGATTGCCATTTCAGCTGGTGGAGTTTCGTAAAACGATCGCGTAATTCCGGTTAATGCTGAAAGGATTCGTTACATTTTAAATTGATCCAATACCGACTTGGTTTAACTATATTGCTTCACTCGATTTATCCGTTTGGATTCTGCCTAAACTAGAAAAAAAAAAAGGCATGATCGTGTCGCTTGGTGTAAAGAAAAACTGCTGCCGTGTGCCTAGGTAATTTTCAAGACCTTTCGAATATCTCGTAGATCTCAAAAAATTAAGAATATACTTTCTAAGACCGGAAATTGATCTCAAGAACCTGGAAGCTTGTAAAACAGCACTTCAACCATTAGATGGTAACCGACATAATTAAACTCGCTTATTGCAATTGAACGTCCTCTCGTCAAAAGAGAATTTCAATTTTACTGTCAAAATCAACTATAAGAAGTATTACTGCCCAGCATTTATTCAGTTTCTTAAGAATCATAAATAGCTATTATAAGAGGAGTGAAATATCCGATTTTAGCTAAAAAGTTTAATTTCCGATTAAATCTAAAATCTATCTCCATCGGTTATAAATCGAATAAGTACCCAAAATAAACGGCTTAAGCTTCTCGATCTAAATAATCTACTTGCAGATATTTTGAGTTTAGAGATTCATCCATTTCAATGCCGGAAATTAAAATTTACATTCTAAAATCCTCAAAGAAAAACTTTTTGAATAAATTCTCGATTTGTAATTCTTGTTTACTTAGTTTAAAAATTTTGATTATGAAAAAAGATCAAAATCCAGTTGAGTCCATATCAATTAAAATACCAGATTTTGGAGCCACAAGTTCTCTTGTACTTAGCTGTATTTGATTGCGTACATAGATTTTTTTTGTACGTTTAATCAAGTTCTTTTATATGTTACGCATTTGTTTCAATCCCTTGGCAAATCTTCTGACAAACCCATCAGAAGATCGGCATCACCCGATTGAAGGTAAAGAAAACTCAAATGGCTCCGAATAGCTCTTTGCATTTAATAAGTTGATTGGAGAATATCGTATTTTTCACGGCATTTGCCTCTTCAAGATTTGTTCACCCGCCGCCAATCACTTTTACATTTCGATTTCAGTTGCATTCTAGGCATTTGCATGATGCGAGGCTAAGCGACAACATGAGAAAGACACTCAATTCATCAACAAATTGAATTAATTTGTACTCAGTTTTAATAAGCACCATTTAGCATAAAAAGTGAAATATCAATAGCTAAGGAGATTATGATCGCTCACACAAAAAACGAACGCAGAAATAACAAGTGAAAGATATTCGAGTTTTATATTTTTTCAACCACGATATATCTATACATTCGTTTAATTCAACTGATATATTGACAGACGAGAGTACTAGGAAGAGGTACCATTACATTTCAGAAATTAACTCACCCTTCTGTAACACGATAGATTTTACTTCGGATGGGAATTATAGTTTAAAATTTAAGATGGAAATTTTTAATAAAGATTTCCCAAATAATTAATATGCCACGCCAAAATCTTAAAACGGCAGTTGTGTAGTGTCAAAACGAGCAAAACATTTTTAAGTTAAGAAAGTTTTTGAAAGGACAGGAATTTGAATTTAAGCATGGCATCAGCTGTTGAACATTCATAATAAACATCAACTTAAAAATTCTGGAAGAAAATTATAGTAGCATTGTAGTTAACAAGTGCATATAACGAGTTCTATGCCAGTAATAAGACATTTATATTTAAAAGCTTTACTTTTATATATATAAAGATTAAAAATTTTATTTTCATACGATTAATTAATGTAAAGACCTCCCCATTGTTCTCATCACACGCGTTTCACGAGATCTGAATTTATTTGTTCTGCATCGATAGTAACATTTTGCTCAAAGATCTGAAAAAGTGAAACAATCAAAAATTTACATTTTTACTTCAAGAGCTAAAGAAAATCGAAACAAGGATAATCATTAATATTAATGACACTTATTTAAAACTATAAATAAAATGCACATGCCTTATATTAATTGCCAAGACCACGTCAGGAACGCATATTCGTTATATAATACCTTAGTCATCCTTAATATAGTGTGATGCATAATAAAGGGCATATGACGAAATGGGAACTCAACAGGCGTCTCATTTCCTGGATGACTATAGCAAGATGACTAAGATACTGTATTCCCAGATAAACTGATAAAGAATATGCAAATACGCTCGTTGCCAAGTAAACAAAAACCTAGTTCAATGACTTGCGCACCAAGAGAAAAAATATGACCGCCAAATGCGGATAAGTAAACAATTTGCTAGCATGTTTATTTCCAAGACCTACCTTAATTTTAAACCAATTATATAAATAGCTTCGATGTCTGATTAAACGGTCTTCAAACTTTAAAATCTAATTTGTGCCATTTGAAATCCTAAAATAAAAATCTATTTATGCGTGAAACTTGTATTTTAAATGTACGTTTACTCAAGTTCCCTCATTACTAAAGAATTGATTTTCAATTTCCAAAATTAAATCTGTTGGCTATAGAATCGCATAATATCGATAGATCGTACAGACGATCGTGCAATCAATTAAACTGTGCAAGAACCAATTTTCTTCATTTTTGTTGAAGCTATATAGAAGAAAACCAGATGAAATGGTCTTCCCGAAATTCTCTCGTATTCCCTAATAAAAAATTGTCCCCTTTTCCGTATAAAATTGTGAACCTTGTTCAAGGTCGCGAACACGGCGAGTACTCAGATTTTTTTATTTTTTATTTTCAAGCATGCTAGTTGTATGTTTTAAGAGATTAGGATATTCGTGCACTATTCGCGAGAAATAGTTAAAGATTATCTTTGCCGTGAATCTAGCGTTTTTTACAGAATCTAGCCTGAAATTTTTGGCGATTAACCGCTGTAAAATCACAATACGCGTCAGAATATCGAATATGTATTTGACTTTTTTTTACAAATGAAATCAAATTTTGATACACTTTTGTAGTCATAAGATCACAGGCTAAATTACACTTAATGTTTGAGTGATCGCGTTTGCATGCATAACTACAGGTTGACAGACTGTCAAACCCTTTGATGGATTTAGATTTTAAATAAAGGACCTACATTTTAGATTTAAACTTGAATACCAAATTTCAATAGTCTGGTTCTTTGTTTTGTAGTTGCGTTCATTTGTACTTGAACAGACAGCTAGACAGGCTTGCTAAATGGATTTCGTTCAAAACTTGACAAAAATCTACAAGCAAGTCTACATCAAATTTCATTAGTTTAGCTCAAAGTGTTTGAGTTGTGTTCACAAACAGATATACATAATGCCAAAAATCTGTTTTCCGAGCTGAGGTCTAAATCGTGGAGATTCCTCAAATCTCGAGATCGGATTTTGACGATTACGATACTTTCTTTGTATACTTCATATACGAGAAAAATAAAAAATTTAACTATGTTCTAAATTTACCATTAATTTTTCGAAACGCAATTTCTAAAAGGCGCACTCTAACACTACGATCCTAGATAACCAACATGATCTAAACCAGCCCTACAGGCGCCAAAAAAAGAATCCCGATAGGACGCGTGGTCGCCATAGTGTTAAGAAGGAGGAAAATGATTGGTAGTTGAGTTGACAGTTACATTGTTCGGAACATAAGAAACTGCCCTTGGTTTGAGATAGTTCCAAGTCTAGATATACACTTACAAATTGCAAAAAGAATATCTAAACTAAACCGAAGCCCTATTCAAGATTAAATTATGTAAGGAAGTGCTACTGAATAAGGAATTCATTAGTTATTCGACATTCCGTTTCTATCAACATCATCTCAAGATGAAAACTAATGAGAGTTCTACCCCTCAACTTTTCTATATATTTCAACAAAACATCGCATTTTGTATAAAATTTGTTTGGGACAAGAGTCCAAGATGGATTTTGGAACTTTATGGATATAAGCGATACAGAACAAATGAAGAAAACGTCAACATTCTTTAGCTTGTAGCATTTTTAAATTATCGCGTTCAAATATACAAAACGACAGACAAAAATGTTGGCGGACTTGGTCCAGAATTTCATGAAAATTTTAATATGAAAGTTACCAAATTTCATTTCAGCTCGTTACGTTTGAATTACTATGTTCCCAAACCAACCGACACACCAAAAATAGTTTTCTTGAAAATTTTAGCTCTCTTGTATCTGCAATTTCAATACTTACATTTAACGAAAAAAAAATCCTCAGTTTTCTCTATCATGAGATACTAGTGGGTAGCGAGTACCATTAATCTTAAAAAAACATGCCTCAAAAAATGTACTCAAGTTTTATACAGATGTTTTATCTTGCAAGATTTGATTACACAAACAATTGAGATTAAAGAAATATTAATATCATTTTTGAAAATCATCGAGGCTATTTTGGGAAGGACGTTATAATTATGGACTTGGTTCGAATGAGAACGACACCCGTGCCAACAGAACCCTCGACAAACTTCTGGGCAAACCAAACCGGGCGACTCTTAAACCTCCATGTCAAATTCAAAGTGCATCAAGCCCACAAAGGTGGATCTTTTGAGCGCTATTCGATTTCGAGACGAGAACCCTCCGATTCTAATACTTAGAACTTACTATTAAGCTACTACAGCTTGACGAGCTTCGACAACCAAGAAATGGCAACGACATTATCTCATAAGGATGGACTAAGCTGTAATGGAGCAGATTCCAATGATAACGCTTTCTCATATAATGACGTAACAAGCGCATCGAATTGCAGAATTTAGTTTTAAGTCTGCAAATAAGGGAAAGTAGTCACTTAAAATGCAAAAAATCAGAAGTACTTCAATATCTCCCGTTATATTGTAGAAATTAAATGTACAGTATGAGTCATCTTATTAAGTAGTTAATTCTTGCGTCAAGAGGGTTAAACAGGAAGATAAATATGGATATACCTCTTCCTGTTTAGAGAAGTTTTTTTCCTTCCTCTAAAAGACAGAAGCAACTGCATTATTTTTCAAAAAATACCTAAATATCTTTAGATTCATTTTAATGGTCATGAAAATTTATATTACTTTAGGTTTTATGGCTTTTTTTAAAAAATATACTATATCAAGGGTATCGAATTAATTTTTAAAAATTAACTTCATTTTTTTCTTCCACATCACTTATTTAATATCAGCATTTTACTTTTATTTTGGCTAACACTGCTGTAATCGGGAAGTTAGACAAAGAAATTTCGAAGGCATCGAACAAGTAATTGAAGTTTCACATTTTGAATGGCGTTATTTCAGAAGTATTAAATAACAAAAAATGATATTTATCTGAATTTGAAATACAATCGAAGTAAAAATAAGCAATGTTTTTCAGCTATAAATGAGTTAACGCAGAAATTTTGCTTACATACGACGTATCATTTCGCGTTCATAGATATGGTTCCACTGTAAAGAGAAATGGACAACAGTGTTTCAGACAGATTTCAAATTCGATTTCAGTTTAAAATAGAACAGAATTTAATAGTTTGTCATTTCGTAACTATATTTTGAATGTTAACATAAATGCGGAAATTCTCAACATTAAAGGTTTTACCTCTGATCTCAAACTACGCCGTTAAGACTTAAAATGTACAAGAAACTCGTGACAGAAATTTAACGCCATTTGAGAATTTTTCTATTTAGGTTTTTAATATTCTAAAAAAAAAAAAAAAAAACAAAAAAAAAAATTGAAAGTTGGCTATTGTCAAGAAGTTATAATTTAACATTTAAAACCAAACCTACACTGCTTTCCTTTCCATTTGCCCCGCATTCTCCTCCGCTGTTCAGATTCATCTTGCAGACAAGATGTTTACCGTATTTTAATGAAACCCATTAAAATATTTTGATACGAAAAGTTTAAGCACATTTAACGATAAAATCTGTGCTTTATTCCGTATTTTATGCTGTCAGTCACCAGTGATCGATGCGGCCCGGACGGAATGTTCGGCATGAGTCATCGATGACTGACATGCTGTTTAACGTGTTAACAGATAATTTAGAATTGCCACACTAGCCATCAGAATCAGATTCATGGTATTTCCTCTCCCTGTATTCGATTTAAAATCGTTCCCTTAATATAGATACAAATATTTACTCTTAAATCTTCACTACCCTATTCCTCTTATATTTCCAGTTCAGCCACTTGGATTTTTAATGTTCTACAAAATGGAAGAGATGAGACATTTAGATAAAACTAGAACACTTAAAGCTGGATGTAAAAGTTTTATTCTCGGTAGCGCGAACGAGCTCTTCAACGTGGCCTTTAAATACTTCATTAAATGAAATATCTGATGAATAGCAAAATGTTCGACATCGTAAGGCCAATTTCGCGTTCGATAGAACTTTGACTACGATTCCAATTTGTGCGCTGCTATTACATTTTAGGAAGTCGATTCATGGAATACATTTTTACATTTAGGAAGTTAGCAAATAAATGCAAATGAATTTTTTTGTGTACCTTAATTTTACAGCATCTTCTAAAAACATACAAATTATTCGATGAGAGCAACGACATGAAGGTCAAATTTTTCGGTGATGGGGGATTCGATATTAGATTCGTATCAAAAAATAAACGCTTCTACAGTTTACTTTTATTCTTCCACCTAGTTATTTTGAAATACCGAACACAGTGTATGCCCATAAAGCGAGAAGATTCACGAGTCTTCCAGCCGTTTTCAACATAAATTTAATCTTCCGAAAGTTTGAGATTACTTCAATTAGTACCCTTTTCTTTTCGCTGGGCTCAGAAGTGGGAAAGAATGGATTTGCATTCATTTAGTGCCGTTTTTGTGGCAAGCACTGAATAATATGCATCTTTTAATAATGAACATGTAGCACGTTCCATCCAAAACAGACTAATTTTTCTACGAAATATTGACTGTACAAACAATCATTAAATTTTTTGGAAGCAGAATCTTACGCGTTTCCTGTAAAGACTTTTGATATCTATAAGCCGGAGAAGAAATATGCACAATGATTAGATAAAACCCATTCTTCTTAAACTATTACTAAAAGTTATTCCAAAACTATGTTTACAATTTTCTTCACATTATTTAATCTTAAGTGCACTTCGCTATTATTCGAAGAGTTGAGTAATAAAGCTACTACCATTTAAATTTGCAAGCTTCTGTCAGCTAATATATGTACTAATTTTTAAGATGTCATGCAACAAAATTCTTTTAAAAAAACTGGGCTTGAAATTGGTCATTTCACTATTGGAAAAAATTTGTGCATTTCAACGTAAAATTCTCATTAAACTCCTAAATCGAGAGAACTAGCAAAAAAATTTAAACCTCTACCGCGATATAAAACTATTCAATGAAACTCTAAATATTTAAGCATTTGAATTTTTTACGGTTGCATGTGTTAAATTAGAGGCTCATAAAGCTCTGTAGATGGACTGAGCAATATATCCATGCGATGGACAAACAGGCAGCTAAACAATCAGAAAAAAAAAATATACTCATCAATACCACGTCCAATATCTGGTTCTATGTCAGATACTAAGTTCCTACTTTGTTAGGATATGCTAACTGTTTAGACCTTAAAAGAAGGGAATCTTAAATATTTGTGATACGATATTAAAATAAGAGGATTTGCAAACTGTTGCATGACAAATAACTGATATGCAAAAAAGCCGTATTGTATTAAGAATATACATTTTTAACTACGATGACTTATTATTCACATAGAAATGTATCGATACACAACAAGAGGCTCTTTAGATACTCTCCCTCATTTTTCTCATTATTCAGCTACTATTCTTAAAGCTGATAATTAAAAAAAATGTATTCGTTTTGTTTTAAATTTTAGTCCGTGTACATACAGTCCTTAAGTTTAACCATAATCAATTTTGACTAACATTTCAAGGTCACTTCATATACTTTCCGCTTTCCTTGATGATAATTAAGGCTCAAGATGAACCAAGACAACTCGAAAAAATAAAAATGCATTTGTCGCTTTAATGCGCACCTAAGAAAGACTAGTCGAGTAGCGATTGCTATTCTTTAAGTAAAAAGATCAATTTTTTTTATTGCACGTCTTCTCACTCATTCAATTTTGGATTTCGAAAACAAATTTAAAATCTGGGAATATTATTTACAGCGAATGATTCAAAATTAAGATAATTTATCTGTACAGTATTCAGGAACAAAAGAAAAATACTCCAAAGCTTTCCCAAGATTTTAGGACTTTCCCGAATTTGCAAGGAGTATCTTAATGTTTGAGTGTAAATGACCTTACTTCATTTTTAAATTGCTCGGAAGCCTTACAAGTCGCTAACCACTAGTATGGGACTGTAGAAAAATGTTATATTAAACGACGAAATATGCATTTTGATATTATGAAACTAAAAATCTGAACAGTTGAACGTATAGAATTAATATAGACGGATGGAAAGTTCAAGTGACAAATTCAACAACTGCGAAAAACCTCGGATGTTATTACACAACTAAAGAAAATGGTTCCAAGAATCTTAAAAACAAAATTAGCTCAATATTGCAAAGAAAAAAAACCAGTTTAAGTTTGCATTTGTTCTACAAAGAGGATTTAAAAAATTTTCCGCTCAACAAAAAGAATTGAGCGAACATCAAATTTTAGTAAAACAATCTTTAAAAAAATTCTAAAATAAAAATAAGATAGCGAGTATAAAAAACTCGTATAAATTCATAAATATATAGTTAAGAAGATATGCAAGTACGCCTTTAAAGATGTGGCTTGTCTTTAAAGATCCGCATGTTCTATTTACTAAAGCTAAAGTTTCGGAAGTATTTAAATTTTTAGCTTTCGTTAAAACTAGGATAATTTCTTTAAATGAACAATTCATAACCAAAATACTCAAGTTTAATGTTAAATTGCATTCAGTTTAATTACGGAAGTCGTAGTTGTTTTAATCAAATAAAGCTATTCCGTTTCAAGTTAAATTGTCAATTTGTCACCATAATTTTCACAACCTTGAATTTTGCTTCATAATTGAGTTCTGAAGTCAAGATAAAATCTTCGGAAAAATAGAAAAGGATACATCAAATATATATCCTTTAATACAATGTAGATCAAATGATTATAAACCAATTCAAATTCATCAAGAACAAACGCATCAAAATGAAAAGGCACAAAAATTTAAGTATGCTATAAATTCACAAATGAATCCTTTTACATCCGAATTCTGAAGCAATTGTTATTAAAAAAAAGAACACGTTTTATATTAACTATGTATCTATTCATTTAAAAAATATCAGCACTTCGTGATAATCGTAAGTCACGTATATTTTTTTTAAAGAAACAAGTAATACTTGCCTATTACTTCCTGCGCTTGATTTATTAGCTTTTCTCCTTCCTCTTTCACTTGCGATGGGTCAACGGTACTCAAAGTATTCATCGCATTTGTCAAAGGCCCGTTATTATCCATGCCAGCTCCTGCAGGAAAAGCTTTGGTATTGGAACACCCCATTTTAGATTCCTTGAATAACTCGAAGAACAGCCAAGAAAGGAACTATTCACACTTCACAGTAGACACGAATAAGATACTGTCCAAGTTCACGGAGCCCTTTTAAATTCCGGAGTGACTAAGTCCCGGCAATGATCTATTCTGATTGGCTCTCTAAGTTACGTCCGAAGCGAAGAACTTTCCAGTACCGAAACCAGCAGTAGTGATGCGATCGGTCTAGTTGGTCGAAATGAGTGCTGTTCCCCAATGAGATGCGTGTATGTAACGTATAAAGCCCCCTCTATGATATCGATTTTTCCCATTTATTTTGGCTTCCGCCGCTGCTATCAGGTGGTTGCAAAGCAGTCGTTAGAGGTGGTTAACGGGTACCGACTCGGAAGTTCGACATAACTACACGAGAATGTTAAAAAAATATTAAACATAACAATAATAATGTGGCTCTCTGGACGTATGCCAGTTTTCGCGGAAAGAAAAAAGAATTCAGAATAAATCCAATGGTCTTGTTATCACCGTTGTTTTAGTTTTTGGCGTGTTTTGTTATCCTATGAATTATTCAAATAGCCGAAGAAAGCTCTTCTCTAACAGAAATACCTCAGGAGCGCCATAAAACGTTTCGTGGAAATTTATGTCGTGGATCCGTTTAAGTTCATTGTTATGTTGTATAATATATTTTGTCTTGATTTGGGAAATGGCAATATAAGCCTGGATAATTGAGCTCCTTTTTTATTTTATTACAAGGTTAATGAATGGGGATAATAGGATGCAAAGGGGTTTTGATATTTGATTGTTTTAAAGCAGAATCTTGTAATTAGACGAACGGGAAGGGAGGTTCTACTTTGCTATATTTCAAATGGGTTCTAAAAGGTAATGTAGGAATTAAAAGATAAAAATTAAATTAAAATCAAAGCATTGAAAGATTTTAATGCTATAAGATTCCTAATTTTGATTAAATTCTTAAAAACATTGTAGGAATGTTGAAATACGATTTTATATTTTAAAAAGATATTTAATGTAAATGCTTTTGATAAGTAGGAAATGAATGCTAAAATAAAAGTGAAATAGACTGATACGTGAGAAATTCACTGAGGATTAGTCCCTTAGAAAGAGTTAGAGGACAATGCAAAGGACAAATTCATATGTTTGAGATATTCAGATCCCCTTTAAGCTTTCAGAGGCCAATGAAATAAAACTCTCAGCTGAAAAGTGAGTAAATGTGAATCAAAAAATTATTAAACGCGTAAGAAACCATAGATATTATATCTCATTCCGCAAGAAAATATTTCTTACAGTTAAATAATAAATTCCATATTATTCGTGCGGTTCGAAGTTAATATTATGTGTGCAATGTAACAATAACTAACCATTTCCATAGCAGTGTGGTTCTGCCTTAATTATCGTTTAGATTAACTTCCATTAATGAATAAATTAAATAGCAATATATTAATAGCACTAATTTCAAATTTTCTGTAATAACTCGAAAGTTTTTTGAGAAACTAAACCTTCGTTACTATTATTTTGTATTTCAATAAATTTAATTAGAAGTAGCCAAATTTTAAAGAAGAAATGACGGACTTCTCTTCGAGTTACGGAAAATCTTCTAGCCTCAAAACAGAGATCTATTAATTTAATTTCAAATAAGCTGACAGAGGGTCGCTTCTAAGAACATCTTTAAAATCATAATTTCTACTTAAAAATAAGAATTTCCAATGTTCTAAGTGTGTATTCAATGATTATTCTTAAAATTCGTACTTTGATTCTGAAACCGATAAATTCCTCTTATGATTTTGAATTCAACATTTTGTGGAATTGCGTATCAAAAATCTATAATTCAGATTTTTATTTATTTGTTTGTTGGCAAATGCACACTGCAGAAAAAGAATTAAGTTTAAAAGCGATATGTTAAAAAAAGGGATAACAAAATAAAATAAATGTAAGTGAAGAAAATACACATAAAAACAATTAATGACAAAAAAAAACACACAAAAAAAAATATTTATACGTAACAGAACATGAAATAAAATTATATTCCAATCAATTATGGGTTCAAAAATATTTTATGGTAATTAAAATTAAGTTTCTTGTTCAATCTCTATAAAGGCTTTAAATCTAGATTTATAATTTTCTATTTTACTGCAAACGTTTAAAGAAACGCATGTTAAGTTATTAATGGATATCTAAGATATCTTAATATTTGAAATCCTTTACAAAAACGTTCAAAAACATTCGTAAACTTATGCAGTACATGTTAGTATTTTATCATCTAAAAATTCACATTGTATATTTCTGCGCAGTTTAGCATTTGAATTCTTCTGAGTTGCCGAGCATTAAATAGCGACCGATATCTAATGCATTCCCTTCTTTTTTTTTCTTTTTTTTGCCACGAGAAGAATTTTTGTGATATTGTTCAAGGCCACTTGATAACGCTGTCCCTGCTTACAGATCATTCCTTTCCCTTATTCCCTGTTATTTGCCTTCAAATATACGTTAGTAAAAGTTACTGACCAAATCACATGTGGCGATGTCATTCTAAAAAGATAAAACCTGTATTATCGTCAATAACCGTCTGGTCAGAGATCCAAAAGAACTGTTAAGACAGCATATTATCTACTTAATCGCATATTTCTATGAAGGTCGATTAGGGCAAGCAAATGGAATTCAAATAACGCTTTAGAAATGAAGTCACAGTGTTTACTATGTATGCCTCTGCTAATTGCATCGTTTATAAGTTTTCAACTATACTAAACAGACACTCTGTGATATTAGTTATCACTCTAAAGAACTGACAATATAACAATGAATAGATTTTCTCTTTAACTGATTCATTATTTTCTTATGAATCACTTAGAATATGTAAAATAAATTATACTTTTATGTCACTTGTCATGTGGCTAAAATTAGTTTTGGTAATATATAAAAGAAAACTAAAATGACATGCTCATCCAAATAAGTCATTAATAAAGAAACTCCATTAGAAAATAAAAGGCTTTGATGACCTGATGGTAAGATTTAAGATGATAAGATTTCTAAATCAGAAGATCTCTGGTTTAAGACCAGATTTCATCGAAAATTCTTTTAAAGATGTAGGCTTGATACTATCCTTGCCATCCAACCTTGATACTTATGACTAATATGAAAATTACGAGATTGCCACTTCGTGTAGTTATTCGGGAGTTAACTCAAACAAATTAAACTATTTAGAAATATGTTGGAAATGCCTTCATGTATGTTTTCAATTCTCACCGAGTTAAAAAGTTTGCAGTGCGATTATTTTCGATACTGAAAATCTGCTTCTGAATTTCTACTAAAAACATATCAAGATTTTCCTTTCAAATTCAATAATTATAGGGTCAGTAAAAACATTTTAAAGGAAGTTTAATACTTGAAAACAGATATATAGTTAATAATTTTTGATTAAATAGCTTTTATATTGAAATTACAAAATTTGAAGGCGGCAGGAATACTTTCTTTTAATAAAATCCAAACTGTGATTCTATTAATGAAAGTAATTTTAACTCTGTTGATGAAGTTATCTTAAGATTCCCTAACGAAACGGCTTTTTTTTCCGAAGCAAACTCCAGAATTCAAATTACAGTTAAGATAACTCAGTTATCTAATCGACTAATTTACTAATTTAAATACATTTAATTAAATAAAAAAGTCGTTGATTCTTTTGAATAGATAAGAAAATGAATGTAACCATAATGCATTCAAAACATCAAAATTTTTTTTGAAATCTATAAATTTGCTGTTTATTTCAAAATAATCTAAAAAATAAGATGATTTTCCTTACTTTACAAAAAAAGAAGACATATTTCCAAAGAACACGATCTTAAAATAATTAATATGCTGAAAATTACTTTAAGTTTTTCTGCTGTTGCAATAAAAGACTATATTTTAAGAAACAATTTGTAATATAATTAAATGACGAGTTTTGTAAATCTATTTGATAAATTTTAAAAGTCGTGTACAAAGCAGAATCTTCCCATTAGAAGCTATACTTCAATCTCAAAGCTTTCGCGTCGAGTGACATTTTTTGTTCCAAGAGTGAATAATCCCAATCACAAATCACAGTAACAATCAAAAATCACAGTAAACATCAGTAAATAAAGTTTTGAATAATATATCTATGGACAGTTTGCTTCATGTAGAAAATATGCAGATGCTTTAACAAAACATTGAACACAAAGAAGAGTAGAAGAGTATGACGATAGACCAGATTAATAGGTCGTATAAGGAAATGCAGTTTTCTCATGATAAAATGTTATTATTTCATCAGAGAGAAAAATATTTTTGGAAATGCTCAAAGATTTAATTTAAAACCTGGGAACAATAGACTTATCAAGTTCTAGGTTTGGTTTGGTTATATTAACGTCCCGCTTGAAGCAACACTAGGGCTATTTTGGGACGGACCTCGTAATTTTGAACCACGGTCAGATGACGAGGACGACACCTGAGCTGGCACACCCCCCCTCTCCACACCATACCAGTATCAAGTTCTAGGAAATGCAGCTTTAAGGTATCTGTTTACGTGCGAAGACAAATTTTTGAAAAAACTGTTTAATTTTCATTTTTAGTTTATTTTTTAGGTTATTGCAATTCAAAACAATGAATAATACCATTTAAAAAGTTTTATGTAATTTGCAACTCAGTCAAATGGGGAAATTTGGGTAAAAAACTGTGAAAATTGGTGTAAAACGCAAAACATCCTAACAAGAATTCTAATCAAAATTTTCAAATTCTTTTTCTACAAAATATAGTTAGAGCTTTGGTGAAGGCAATGAACTAGGATCTAAGAAATATTTGCATTTATAAGAAAGTTATAGCAGTTCGAGTATTTCCTAACTGAAAATTTATCAAAATTCTTATGCATAAACAACATTAATGAGCTCTAAATAAAAAACTATTCATCTCAAAACTATAATCCTAGTTCATTGCCTTTAGGATAGTATAAATAACATACATACAAAATTTCATTAAAAAATATTCATAATATTTTGAGATATCATGTTTTGCGTATCAAAATTTTTACAAAATTAAAGTTCCTCAAAAAATGCATTTAAAGTTTTTAATTGTGTTTTATGAAAAATATATCTCTTCATTTTTATTAATATTCACCACATTTATATGATACACCTTCTTTGTTAACAATTTTATCTGTTTTCTTCTTTCTAACAGCTCTTAATTTTTTCCTGGCAACTTTTGTTGTACCCAATGACTGCCTTTTTGACGTGATGATTCTTTCTTTATCGAGAGAAAGGAAGTGTCTCAGGGTATAATCCCCAGGAGTTATTCCCAGTTCAAAAAAAATTGCCAAGAGACCATAAAATCCATCATTAAAAATTATTGCAGTTATTGATGCTCCCAAACGTAAAGTCTGTAGCTCCACAAATGTGTTTTTGGGAATTATTGTCCACAAAAGATTATTGAAGCTTTCATTGGCATTTTGAGTCTTACCGTGTAAGCATTTTTTCAATAAGTTTTGATCGCATAGCTGCATATATGTTGGCTTAATGATTTTAATAATGTTCTTTGGAAGACCTGCATTTGTTTCTTTGAATTTTTTTCCACAGGAAATTGCACGTTGATATTTACACCAACTGTCCTTTCCTGTTGGGCACTGTCCATGCATGGGATGTTTATTATTAGAACATGTGTGAGCAAATGCAGCAATGGTTGCACTCTGCATTTGCAATAAATTCCCTGCATTAGCTCTAATTGCTATCCCATAGTAATTTTGCAACTTATTTATGAAGGAGTCTGTTAATTTCCCTTTGCCACCAAGAGATTTATTCGATGACTTTAATTTTCTCAAACGAGTGCCTACTCGCTTCTGAATATGGCCAATGCATTCCAGTTTTGAAACGGAATCTTTCCCATAAATGTCTTTAACTGTATCATAGCCCTTAGAGTCACCATCTCCATAGTATTGTGAATAAATGAGTTTACGACAACTCTTGGAACGCTCAAATATTCTGTAAGCACCAAGCACTTCCATACTTCCAGATGAACCCTTATGATTTGCACACTGATGTTTTGATGCACATGATAAATTCAGCTTTTTCGTGTGACACCATTGGCAAAACTGAGACATCACTTCAATATCCAGCACCTTACCACATGTCACAGAGATTGCACTCACTACTCCATTCAGTGATGAAAACCCTCTCCGTTGCCATGTTCCATCAACAGATACACCACATTCAGTAATAGCAGCAGGGTTTTTATTGTCTTTTAACTCAGTAGCAGCAATATTCATTAAATTTTCTGCAACAGAACGAGCAGCACGAAGAAGCTTCAGTTCCTGCATTCTGAATGCTTGTTTGGAAAGAAAAGATGGAAAATTGAGGGTAGCAAAAAATTTCTTTCCAGCCGTATAACCCTTTCCAATGATTCTAAGTGCACACACAAGTCGAGTGTTTATTTCATTGGATGTGTTTTTCTTTTTAGATGAAGAAAAACCTTTGTAAAAGGAGCAATTCTTGCATTTGAGGCAGAAATTCGAACACAATCCAAAGGTAGAATCCTCTATCAAATACAAGTTGCTTTTGAAGCATAAAGGACAACATAAAAGAGTAAAAACACTTATTAATATCTCGATATCCATAATTCAAAATCCAGAAAGGTTATCTGTTTTCAAATCAGGAACATTATCTTCACATAACTGCGAATTCAGCAGTTTCTTTTCGCTGCAAGTCTTTTGTTTTGAATCTGATACACCAACAGAGTCTGCAGCTTGCATGGAAGAAGAATGCCTATTTCCATGAAACTTTCGTTTCTTACTTCTGTTAATGCCTTTTCCACCCATTTAAAACACTTTTTAAACAAAAAGCAATAAATATTCAAATCAAACTAAGCTGTATTCACTCGAAAAAGCAAAGTAAATAAACATATAACAGGAGACGAGCAGATGTTTTCAAACGTAAACAATGTTCGAGAAGCAGCTGTTGCCAATCTTTTCTGTATATAAAGAGCTGAAAATTAATTCAAATTTAGGTGGCTTGCATATAGTTTTGTATAAATTTAAAAAAATAATTAATTTATGATTTTAGGAGCGTATGTTTGATGAAACGACGAAAAACATTCAACTTCCGGTAAGCACTTCCGGTTTCGTTTTCGACTCTTTTGAATTACATAAATCTTCATATCTCCATTTCTATCAATCGTAGGAGAAAAATAAATACAGATTTAGAAAGCTAAATAAATGCACTTTAAAATAAAAAAATAAAAAAAAATTGTGAATTTTGACCAAAAGTGGCCTTTTAGACGTAGACAGATACCTTAAATCTCGTAGCAGAATCCTAACATCAATACCTTATACCTTTGCAATACCTTTCTTATACCTTTGCAATCAGTGTGATAAAATAAATAGAATCAGGGGAATATTAAAAAATGTTGTGGAAGTTAATTTACAAAATGGAAGACCAAAACTATTCATTAAATCTATAGAAACTGTTTTCAATAACCAAATATATTCTAATTCATTCTCGATGCTGTATCATATGTAGCAAAAAGCTACTCCATTGGGCTTCATTTGCTTTCAATTAATCAATTATAGGGGTATGCAATCGATTCTGTCACTTCAAATTCAGTGATTATATCATAAAATGGTGCGATTAAATATGATTTAAATTTTATCTTAAATTAAATACTCTCACATAGCCCTGATGTAGTAAGTATGATGTATGATGATGTTCTGTTCAAACAGCCTTGATATAAATAGGTTTTTATTATAATTGTATCTCAATAAATGCTGAAAAATGAAATTGTCCAGTTTTAATAATGAGAATATCTAATATAGCCCTCACTACTGGAGATTCTATATACAAACCAGAAGTAGTAGTCTCCCCGAAGCTTTCTCGCGTACTCTCCGATAAAGATCTTATCCTTCTTCTCCTGTATAAAATTGCGAACCTTAAGGAAATCCACAAATGCCTTGCATAGCAATGGCAAATAATTAGTTATGAAATATAGATCTCTGGAGTTTATCTATTTTTACTGTGAATTCGATCCCCCCCGGGGACACCTCGAAATGAGGATGAGATGCTGCCGGCATGGTGGTTGGATCTCGCCCCCCTGGAGGGTACACAAATAGATGGGGGATCTGACTCCTTCCATCGATGACGGAACGTACTTCCTTTGGGGAGGGTTGTACCGTGGCCGGTGATGGCCCTTAGGACTCAACCACAGTTCCCGCCAGTATTGCTGTTGCGGCAGTCCAGTCATTCAGCCTTATAGTTTAAATCCGTGTGCCTTCGTGGCGGGCCAGAGAGTCAGTTGGTTGACTTACTGCGAATTCGAGTGCCTTTTTTCACACCGATTGTAATCAAAATTTCACATTCAACTGCAGTTATAGTTACAAAATCACATATCGAATTTCATTGATTTAAGAAGTCATTGCATTTATGAGTTTTTTACGTTTATATTCATGTGAAAGTACAGACCGACAGACGGTCAATACTTTGATAGATTTGATTCAAAATTTCTTAAGAATCTATATATTAGATGCTAAACCTGTGTACCAAATTTTATTTATTTAACTCTTTATGTTTTGTATTTATCGAGTTAACTTGTATTCGAACAACCAGAGAGACAGACCTTGTGAATGGATTTCATTCAACATTAGATAGAAATACATAGATGTGGTCTAATTTATTCATGTAGCTCAAAGCGTTTTTGAGTTATTGAGTTCACAGACAGACATAATCCCAAAAATGTGTTTTCCCAAATTAGGGAAGTCTAACAAGTAGAAATTCGTCAAAGAGCTTGAGAACAAATTTATTAACGGTTACAATACTTTCTCTATACATCGTATGCGACAAATTAAAAAAATGTGACATGAAAGAAACAATTAGAATTGATGAAAAAATACATTCAATCTTAAAAATATAAAAACTTTCTTTTTTTAAATTTGTATTAAGCCTTTTTAACGAATAAATTTTTTAGACTACTTGGAAAAAAACGAAGGTGCTAAGAAATGAAAATGAATAAAAAAACTTCACTCTTTATTTAAGATGTAAAATAATAATAATCATAAATACATATATAAATCTGCATCTTACGTCAGTTGTAGTATTAAACATGAAAACAAATAAAATTGCCATATTTTACAAAATAATTGAGGCTTTCTACTGTAATGCAAAGAAATGGCAACGTTCGTCAATCTCACTTGGAAGTTTCGAATTGTAGAACGGGCATACCACTGGCAAATCATATTTTTTTCTGCAATTTATTTCTTTTAAAAACAATTCTCATCTTTTGTCAAGCACAATCGCACTTTGCATGTTTCATAAAACTATTACGCTAGATAGGCAATAGCCACACTTACAGAAGTTTCACTTTATTGAATTATTGAATATACTCATGTCATACCTTTGTCCTGTCACAAAATAATTGAATTGAATTTTGAATTCTGTTAATAGATTTAGAGGGGTTATTTTTTCAATTTCCTATTTAAATATTTGTATTTGTCTTTAAAGAACGGAAATGAACAAATCATATATTTCATCAGGTTTTTCTGTCATAACGTTTTTTTTTGTTCTCTACGGATTATGAATAATTTAAATCGTTATTACAAGCAATCACCAAAGGATTTTATTACATGACTTTCAATTTATTCTTCACTACTTTGATGCATATATATATATATATATATATATATATATATATATATATATATATATATATATATATATATATATATATATTTATGGTCTTCGATTCTTCTTTCTGTAATCATAATAGCTACATGAGTTAGAGAATTTGTTGATATCTTTTCACATCTATCAGAATGTTGACATGAATTCTTCTTAACAATAGCAAAAGTGAAATTTTCCTCGAAACATTTTTTTATCCTCAAAATCACTGCACGGTCAAAATTAATGGTTTCAAATATTTACAAATATGGTAACCATAGTCCATAGACAGCTATTCCTACCTGCTAGAAAGCACACAAATAAAGTTGAATGATCGAACTTTGTGACAGCAGTTAGTCCTAGGGCCATCACCGATCACGGTACAATCCCTCCCGTAGGAGGCAAGCCCCTTCATCGGCAGGGGGTAGTTGACCCCCACACCATTTCTGTATCCATCATGGTAGCGAGAACCAACCAACATACTTCTCATCCTCTTGTCTGAGGAGGTGGCCTCCGGTGGGATATACATAATCAACAAGCATTCTAAGCGAATGTAACAACAGTAACAAATGGAGGGAATTATAAGATTGCTTCGTGCTAATTTTTTATGACATACAGTTTTAAAGGAGACAAAAATGTGTTGCGTGGAAATTTTTTATTGTTAAACATTGGAGAAATGAACGTTTCATTTCTTTCATTCAAATGTTAGTCATAATAACAAAAATTAATGTCATTTCAACAAATCCCAATTACTAAGTGGAACATAAACAATACCACATTGCAACCAATGTAATAACTATACCATTTAAATGTATTTTTTTTTAATTTGAAGTCACGTTGTTTTTGCCGTATTGAAAATAAAGATGTAAAAAATTTGATATAATCAACAAATAATATATTCAGCGGCTTTCTTGAATTTTTAAAAAAATGGAATAAAATAATTCATAATTTAATTTATTGTTTTATATAACTATCATGCTTAATTATTATATGTCTATTCATCTTCTATCACATCTATCATATATCTGTTTCCATTATTATAATATATATAGCCTCGTCATACGCTTAGGTAAAAAATAAATATAAAATAATATCCCACTATAAAACTTTTATTCAAGCATAAATGTTTTTAGAAAGAAACATTTACCTCAGGCAGAGTTCATCAATAAATTAATTCAAATAGTTTCCAGAATCTGCTTACGCGTTTAAACTCTTATACATTTTTGGTTTCGTTTTTTAATGTCAATTCAAAAGTATGCATGCGTTATAAGCATACAATAGAATATTAAACTATATGCAATGAATAATTTCAAATCCCCAAGGTGTAGTAAAAAACTTGTCACCATACATAAAAAGATGCGCTGGAACTAATAATGTTTCCAAGCCTATTTAATTCCAAAGATTGAACTGGAGAATGTTAACAAAAGAATGGAAAATAATGAAAATTTCTAACTCACTGTTACATATAAATTCTTTTTGCTAATATCTAGAAGTTCTAAAACTACTGCATGAATAAAAGATTTTCCATAAAGAATGAAGATAGATTTTAAGAAAAAAAAATTATACACCTGCGGCACTTTTTAAACTTTACCAATTACATGGAACTAAATTTTCCACTTTCTGTGCCAATTATAAAGAGGGAATATTTGGGGAGAAGTTAACTTCATTCTTCCTAATTAAGCTAAATATTATTAACCTTTATCTTAATTAGGGAGTGGAATACTGAAAAATTCCTTTTTTCCTTTGGATGAATTTAGATTTCTAATTATATACGTACATATAGTGGTATGGTACAAAATATGATCCATTTTCTTTCACATATGAAAGCAATAATCATAGTACAGTATCGTTGTATAGTTTGAAGCAGATGATAGTTATCTAGCTTGAAAAAATGTATAAAAAAACCTTGAAAAAAATAATAGGTGTTTTTTTTCTTTGTATTTTTTGTCCATCAAGCTATCATGTGTGAGCTACCAACTACGCATCCAAAGTCTAAAATTTTCATTTCCATGCTTTTCTAAACACGTATTTAGTTAATGATGCTGCCATCCAACCCCAGAGGGAAAGAATTTCTATAAAATTTTTACAGCAGATACTGCGTTCATATTTACGAATTAAGTAGCAGTTTTTGGATTAAGTGAACATTAAATCAAACAAAAATTTTCGTTAAGCTCAAGGTGAAAAAATATTTAAAGAGCCATTGAGCCATTCTGAGAGAAGAAAATAATTATAAAAAAATTTCCATTGTTCCTTGGCAATATTGTTTTGATATTATTTGATTGTATTGACTCTTCTTGGTATTTTTTTTTTTTTTGAATTCTTCTGTATGTACTTTGCACTTGAGATCAGAAAAGGCATCTGAATTCAAGATCAAACAGAGAGAAAAATCGTCTAAAAATCCCTTTTATTGACATTTAAAATTACATGTTATTTGGTAAAGTTAGTTTCAAATTCAGTTATTGAAGCTGTTCGTTGTAGTGGAGGTCGTCTATTAGAGTTGAAGTGCTTTAACTGGGGATTGCAATACCGGGATACCGAATACCGGTATTTTGAGCTATTTGTACAATTTTGTAATACCGGTATCCACAAGTTTAAATACCGGTATTTTCGGTATTTACTAGAAATTTTTTAAACTGTCTCCACTATATGTTCAGGGATCGCCAACATAGCAATATAGTATACGTTTTTGTTTTGTCTCCCTTAACGGGCGAAGTTAATTAGATTGTGAATACAAAGTTGCATCGTACAATCAAGAGAAGTGATAAAATACTAGTATTATTAATCACTTAGTATGTGAATCATCCAAGGAGGCGGGTCAAAATTATTCTATTACAGCTCCGAACGATACTACACACGCGCAGGATTAGTAATCTGATGTTCGTATCTGTGAAAACAAGGTTGTAGTTGTGAAGAAAGTGCTTAATATTTCGATATTTTTAAAATTGGTGAGTGTCATTCACATTGTATTTGCGTATCATACTTTAGGGTTCAAAAGATTTTTCAGATTTATTATATATATATACTAATAAATAATAACCCATAATAATGAATAAGAGTAACTTTAAAGAACATAAAAAATCAGTTGATAATACTTCGGTTTGGTTTCATTATTTATATGATGAAAAGAATATAGTGGTACAATGTAAAAAATGTTCAAGAGTTATACAAGTGTCTCCATACACATTTAAAAACGAAACATGATACAAGTTTGTTAAAGAGGAAAGGATCTAATTGCGATGAAGATACAGATTTAAGCACAATTTCTAAGTCCAAGCCATCAGGGATTTTAGATTATTTTGAAAAAAAGATTACTTGGATGAAATTATAAGTAAAATGACAGCATTAAATGGTTTCCCATTTCGAGTGTTTTGCACTTCTACTGAATTAAGAAAATCACTATCCGCCAGAGGTTTTAAAAATCTACCAATATCGATTAACACAATAAGAACTGTTATAAACTACAGTAACGGTGTTCGCAATTCTTTGAAACATGAGCTAATACAATTAAAAGTAAATGGTGAAAAATTTAGTCTTACATTTGATGGATGAAAAGTTTAAGAAATACACGCTATTTAAATATAAATATTCATTTAGAAAAATAATTTTGGAATATAGGACTTACACATGTCTCAGGAAGCATGCCAGTCGAAAAATGTGTGGAAGTGCTTAAATCTAAATTAGCGAAACATGGATTATCCCTGAAAGAAGATATTGTATCCATAACTACTGATGGAGCAACAATTATGAAAAAAGTTGGAATGTTGATTGGTGCAATTCAGCAATTATGCTATGTACATGGAATTCAATTAAGAGTAATAGATGTATTATACCAAAAATATAAAGAACAGAAGAATCCAAATACTGTGGATATAGAAACTTCGGATTCCAACTTTGAAAAGAGTAAGAGTGAGAGTGATACTGACGATGAATATAATGACATTGTAATTGTTGAAGAAGATATTTCTAATGAGGATGAAATCCATTAATCAGAAATCCCTTAATCCTGAAATTAATCCATAAAGAACTGCTTCCTTTAATTTATAAAGTTCGAAAAATTGTTAAGATATTTAAACGTTCCCCTACAAAAAATGTCATATTACAAAAATATATTCTAACTAAAAATAAAACAGAATATATATAATATTAGATTCTAAAACACGTTGGAATAGTTTACTCCTAATGATGGAAGGATTTTTGAAATTGAGAAATCCAATCCAAAAAGCAATAATCGACTCCAAAAAGCAATAATCGACTTAAATCTGCAAATTAGTTTTTCAAATAGTGAATTCAACTTAATATCCAAAATTGTATCACCTCTACTTCCAATAAAACTGGCTGTTGAGGCATTATATCGGAGAGATTCTAATTTATTAACAGCTAATGCTACATTAAATTTCATTTTGCAGTCACTGAAAGAACAACACACATCACTATCTGAAGAATTATATATTACATTGAAAATTCGCACAGAAGAAAGGCATACAAAATAGAAAATGTCTTACGGTATTTGCATAATTATAATGATTTTAAAAATGAAAATGAAAAAGAATAAAATAGACTAACCAATTCAAATCTGATCAAGTTTATAGTAAATTTTCTTAAAAATTTTTACCCACAAACCTATCCACATTTAGAAGAATTCAGTTCAGTTATCGAAGATTATGATGACATTAATGTCGATAGGGAAAAGAAATTGTCTCTTGAACAAAAATTAGAATTAGCGATAGATAAAAAAAATTTTAACAAACCAAAATACAATACAGAAATCAGTTATATCCAAAACCATCCGACGAGAAATCGAGTTATTTAAAGATGAGGAATTTAGAGGTATATACTTGAAAAAAGTATATCGCGCATTGCTAACAGTACCAGCAACTAGCGTAGATACCGAAAGAGTTGCACAAAATTACGTTCCAGGCTTAATGACAGTACAATTGATGCATAGTGATATTTACACTCTTTTGTGATTTAAATAAATAAGGTGTTCCTTTATTTTATTTTATTTTTTGTGATTCTTTATATACTGTTATAATTTATAAGTTACAAATAATTTTTTGTAATATTTACACTCTCTAATTAAACTGGAAAATAAAACAAAGAAACACCTGTGTTTTCTTTCTTTTTCTAAAATTTCTACTACCGGTATTAAAACCCGTATCCCGGTATTAAGATCTAATAAATACCGAATACCGGTATTGCAGTTTTGGTCCGATATTGCAATCCCTAGCTATAACATATGTTATAATTTTTTCAAAAAAAATATTAATTCTTTTTGTAGCAGCATTTGGCGATATTTCTTTTAGGGGAATTCAATCATCTTATGGAATCAAAGATAAATCTAATATTTTAATGATATTTTATAACGCTAGTTTAATGAGGAACGTGCACTGTCATTTCGAGAAATTTAAATTCAAAACGGAAAAGTGATGCATGAAACGTTTTTCACAAACATTTTCATTTTGCAAGTGAGAAATATATGCTTGCAAATCAAAATGGCTTGAAAAGTTTTGCATGTCGAAATGACTTATAAATAAATTGAGGAATGAGTAAAAGAGGATAACTGGTGCTGTAAATCTGAGCAATCTGCCCCTAATAAAAGCGAAAATCAAAAATTGGCAGTTGTCCAATATTTTCCTTTTTGTCTACCTTCCGCAATGGATTTTTCACAAAATTTATGTTTTAATTAATTTACTTTAACATTTGCACAACTTCCCACTTACTTCGTATGACATAAATACTTTCTTTTTTTATGCTATAAACAAATTATTCAGGTAAAGATAATTATTCTTTAGAGAAGGAGGGAAATGTATCTTTTATTGCCTTTTAAAACCAAAGCCCCGAAGTCAACTAAGAGCAGCTATTCATGAAAACCAGCTCAATTAAAATGATTAAAGTGAAAAAAAAATATAAATCTGACATTGGATGAAAAAATAGTGCGTTATTTAAAATCAAAAAAGCAATTTTCCCCCCTTTAACAATAACTAAATTTAACAGCATTTAGTTATTCCTTTTTTTTTTTTTTTTTTTAGTCGTACGGGTTTTTTTTTTCCCTTTTGTAAAAGCATACTCGAGATAAGAAAAAAAGTCTCCCTAACTAGAGGGGTGGTGTGATCAACAAATATTTCACATCCTGAAATGAAGGAAGAATAACTTATGAAATTAATCAGAGATTAAAGATTATTGAAGAATTTTATTTCTTATTTGCTCTATTCAATACTTCTAAAGTCAAAAACTTTTAATTTAATTACAAAGTAAGCATAGAATCTACCAAAAGAGGTTGCTTCTGCAAGTATACTTTCTAGTTTTTACATTTATCATTGCGGTTCAAATTAGAATGAAAAAGTCCTTTATGATATGATTATATGTTATATAATTCTGTTTCTTCTATTCAAGTAAATAAATGATATAGCTGCACCTTTTTTTTATAGAAAAAGACTAATAACCACTTGTATGTTCTCTTATTTAAAAAGTTTTTTCGATATTTGTGTTCTGCACCTAATCTAAATAAAAGCGAAACACCTAACACTTCTCATTAAAAAAAAATCTCTTGAAAATGAAATCGAGTTAATTTACAATAAATGTAAAGGATAGGTTCTACCAATAGAGGTTGCTTCTGCAAGTATACTTTCTAGTTTTTACATTTATCATTGCGGTTCAAATTAGAATGAAAAAGTCCTTTATGATATGATTATATGTTATATATTTCTGTTTCTTCTATTCAAGTAAGTAAATGATATAGGTGCACCTCTTTTTTATAGAAAAAGACTAATGACCATTTGTATGTTCTCTTATTTGAAAGGTTTTTTCGATATTTGTGTTCTGCACCTAATCTAAATAAAAGCGAAACACCTGACACTTCTCATTAAAAAAAAGTCTCTTGAAAATGAAATCGAGTTAATTTACAATAAATGTAAAGGAAAAAATAATTTCAGTTTTCAAATCAAATGAATTAATGCATCATTTTCAATAAGAAAATATCAATTCCAATATCAACGAACACAAACAAAACAACCGGCAGTTACTGAAGTAGCAACTTGGTTTATAAAGCTGTAGAAATATACTCTAATAATAGAAAAGAAGTAATGCCAGATAAAAAGTAAAAATGCATATTATAAATTATGAAAATCTACAAAAACACACCCATATGCCTATTAACTTTAATGTGTTTATGCAATTTTCAGCATGCGCTGAGCATTTCCCTTTTTGGTATAAAAAATGCAGATCGACGACTAGACGAGACTTAATCGGTCGCGAGAACAAAAAGAGAGGTAAACGCACTTCTCTTCTACGAAGTGGAAGCTCAATATTGTTTTTGAACTTCGACCGATTCAATTCCCGAAAAGACACGGAAAGCAAAATATTCGCGTGACCAGGTCGTCCCAAAATCAATCGAATATGCAGTCTAAGCAGTGACAGCTTTTCATTTACTTGAGTCATACAGCTGTTCATCAGTCATGGGTGTCGCTTGCTCTTGAATAAGTGGTCTTTTATTTTCCAGAAAAGCTGCAGAATTTCTCAGTCGATCCGCTATAAAAATTATGGCTACGATAAGAAAAAAAAAAGTGAAAAGATAGTTATTTTTGCAAATGCTAATGACCGAGAATTCCCAAGTTTCATTACCACAGCTTTCTAACTTTTTCATTTTTTTTCTTTCGTCCTAGTAGTCAGAACTTTTGCTTTGTAATAGGGAGTTGCCCTTCTTATAATTTTAAAGGTCACGCATGTGGATTACTTCGACGTGATTAACAGTAAAATCACGTTCTGCATGAATTTAAGCATTGCACGAACCCTCACTACTATCAAAGCTAAGGAAACCCTGTGTTCAAATATCTGTTTCAGGCGGAAAATATATAAATCAAAATTCTCATATATAAATTTTATGAAAGTTTTTCAGAATTAGTTCTTTCTTAGTTAAATTTCTTAAAAGATTTTCATTTTTAGCCAGTATTAATATTAAGCAAAAAAACTTTATGAAATATAAAAGTAATTCAATTTCTCGAGCGCGAAACTGTTGATAAATGCAAAATGGTAGCAAAAAGTTTATAAAAAGAAGCAAATATCTTATGGTTGTTTACTAAAATTTAAATTAATTGCAATGTTTTAAAAATTTTAAGCGATACAGAAGCAAATAAAAAGTATTTTCACGATTTATATTCTGAATTTTAATCTCAGTGTTTTATCCCAGCATGTCATGAGAAAATCTCAGGGTTTCTCTTTCAAAGCATTCCTAGAAGCATGAACTTGCACAAAAAGCTGCATAATTTCATACTTGACACTAATTTTTACTGTAATTACAAGCAATACGAGGGCTATGAGAAACGGACGTCATAATTTTATACCTTTATTTGAAGACGAAGGCGATTCTTGATATAGCATTTCAAGCATCAAATTTTCGAAATTTTCCAGCGATAAAACATTTCATACTCAATTCTAATGTCCACCCATACAATTCCAGACCCTTGAGCAATTGGTTCATGAGGTTCAGATTCTCTTATTCTCTAAGAAGTAAAGATTTTGTATCAAGCCACCTCAAACTCCAGGCAAAAAAAAAAATAATTTCTTAAAATGATTTAATTTGTTGGTTCATTTAAAAAATACAATTCGCTTTCACGATATTTTTATTGTAGTTTGGAAAGATGACATAGGCTGTTCTGATTATTTTTATCAAAATTTTGCAATATAGAAAATTTTGTTGTTTTCATTGGGGATCAGCGATGAAGCATTTTGTTTTGATTTATCTCTCCCAATTTATTATATCACTCTAAAATTAAGGCTTTGGCACAAATAATATATAAGAAAGTGATATGTTTAAAGGCAAGATATTTTTCATCATCAAATAAATTGTTAAATAATTTGTTCATTCCTTGGGCATTCTAGTGTTTGAATAGTTAAAAAATGTGTAAATGTAAAAAAATGTAAAATGTATAACTTTTTATGATTTTATTCATAAAAAGTTATAATTATCTTTCAAGAGAAATACATAATTTTAATAGTAAAAAAAAAAATTCTTTTTTTTGCATTTTTGATTGTCATAAAATAAAAATAGTTTTATCTAAAATATATTGAATATGTATTAGTTGCAATAAATTGGAATTTGCAGGATTGTTTGTAGAATTTTAATAAAAGAATTCGCTTTCCTTCTTATCGCATATTGAAAAATTATTCTTCAGCGAAAATTTCATTTTTAAATGTAAATCAAACATTACATGTTAGCTATTTTGTCACTAAATTCATCAGTAATGATGGTACTTACTTCTTTAAAAAAAAAAAGTTTTGATATGAATTCTCATTAGGTTCTGTTTTGTGGATAACAATTTTAGAAAAGGTTATAACATTGAATTAAACACAAACTACATTTTTAATTTTCAAAAGAAACAATGATAAACGATGAAGCAGTATTAAGGCTTAATTTAATAAGGCAGTATAAGGCTCTTTTAGCTTAAATTAATATCATTTACTCTAGTAATTATACATCAATCATTTACTCTAGTAATTATACATCAATCATTTACTCTAGTAATTATACATCAATCATTTATTCTAGTAATTATACATCAATCATTTACTCTAGTAATTATACATCAATCATTTACTCTAGTAATTATTTAGAAATTAAAAGGAATGTTTTAATCACTAAAAAATTCAATAAGAATTTTTATCTAATCCCTTTGAAAGTTAACTATTAGTTTAATAACAGTTAGTAGATTTTTCAGATCATTCAATGAAATGTTAACGATTCACCTAAAATATTTATCAGACCTTCAGAGGTCATACAGTACACTACTAATATAAAAAATTTATTAGACCTTTATAGAGAATTCAGTGGACTACTAATCTAAAAAATCTATCTGACCTTCAGACAGCATTCAGTGGAGTGTTAACAATAAGTAAAAAAATGATCCATCATTCAAAATAGACAAAGCAAATGCTATGGCTAACGGACTAGGCAAATAATTTCAGTCGGCTCTTCCTGGTTTTGATAGTTCTGATTTGTATTGAACGATAGTTAATTTTGTTGTATCGTATGTAAACAAATTAAATTGCTTGATATTCCTGTATCAAATTTTGGACTTTAATAAGCTTTTCTAAGTTAAATATTTTTCTTACTTTGCTTAATATTTAATAAACAGGAAATAACGATAAAAGTAACAGTAAAATTGATTTATGAAAAGAAAATGGAAAGGATTGTAAAAATATATAATGGATATCAAAATGGCATTCTAAGCAAATTCCGGTTATAAATCGATTATAATCACTTTAGAAGATAAAAATCGATAAAAAAAAAGAAGAGTTTTTTTTATCACCAATATGTCAACTGATATTATCTAAGAATTTAACACACTGAATACTACAAATTAAAAACTTTCATTGAAATAAGATATTAAGGGTTTACATATATAAATGGGACTTCTCTCTAATTTCAAAACTTAGTGTTTTACTTTGATTCCATATCAAAATATTCTTCAAAAGCAACATATGAATAGTTGAGTAGGTTGTTTTCTCAGCAAAGACGATAATGCGAAAAATTGGATTTCGTGCCACGTCAGAAAGACAAAACTAAAAGCAAAATGGAAGTAAATGGTCTCTCCTGGCGTGAATCATCCTTTGAAAAACATCAACTCGCACAATTAATGATGTCTCACTGTGAAATTCACCGTGGAATCATTTCTCCAGAGGAAAGTAGTACGTGGCATGGTGCACGTAAGTTTATTTGCATAATTCTGATTTTCATGATTATGAACATCAGATGAGTCGATCACCAACTCAGCATGTGAGTCATCTCGAAAAATGAAAATTCCACAAATGGATTCACAATTGTAATAAAAAAAAGAAGTATTTTAATTTATTTCAATTCAAAAGTTAAATTTCACATTTTAATTAAGAATCACTAGCCAACGTATTGATTCTATTTAAATCATTTAAAAATTAAATTATTATATAAATCCAAAACGAAAAAAAATTGAAAATTAACGCCATTATCTAATAGATTATGAATCAAAAACAGGAGAATATTTATATTATATTTTATTGTTATATTTTATATTATTATTATACATCATAATATTATATTTTAAAATAAATATTATATTTATTTACAAATATTATTATATTTTAATTAAAAAGGCAAAGATTTCCCTATCTCACATTCAGCATCAATTATGGTTGTAAAACTTAATTTTTACGATTTATTAAAAATTGAGCTTTACAATCAACTTAACATCAACTATAGTTGTAAAGTTTAATTTTTATGATTTATTAAAAATTAAACTTTACAACCATAACTTATGTTGAATGTGCGCTCTTCAGAGGTTTCCTACGTATTTTACCGCTCTAGTGTCCTTATATGGACAGAAAGTATAAATTCTCAGCAAAAGATAACAAAGACTCTTCATTCCTTTCATAAGTTAGGACATCAAATTCTTCTTAACAGCTTACTTCTTGTTGGTAAATTGGTTAAATTTCATCCCATTATTCTTTGTTTATTGCCCAATTCACTCAAGAACAAAATATTTTTTGTATTTTTTAATTCCAATCGTTACAAAAATATAATTAAAATAGTGACACATAAGAGGAAATTCACAGATTTACTTACAACCATAGACTGTGTGTACAGTTCCGTTTTTCAAATTTTCCCCTGATTTGAATAAGTACCCTGTTTTGATATAAATGTCTTATATTTGAATAAGAATTAAGTAGTTCATATTACAAACGATTAATTAAATTTAAATTTTAAATAAAGATTAAACAAATGAGAATTCTCCCACGCAGCCTTTATTAACCATGTAAAGTGACTATGCATCTCGGATAAGCCAAAATAAAATGAATATTTTACTCTTTGCTCAGGATTAAAAAAGTGTACCGAATTTTAAATAAAATATCCTGAAAGTCGGAGTTTTTTTTTATTTATCACAAAAAAATCTCAAAAAAACACCAAAACTACAATTAATTTTGTTTCTGTGGAATTCTCTATTTCAGCTTTTATTATAAATATAAGAGACTCATCCTAATATAATCAATGTGAATGGTTCATCCTGAAGTTTTAGACAGTAAAAGAAATAACAAGATACATTATTTTTTTATCTTTTATATTTTCACAATTCTTAAAAAAAATTAATAATTAACTAATGTGTGACTTCTGATTGCTATTTATTTCGTTAATTATTTTTATACATAAATATATTTTTTTTGATCAAACCATCTCCCCTTCTACCAACCAGCGAGATCACATCATTTGGGTCAATGTTATTGACTCAAATATTTGCACATTATTCATAAGTACGTCACGCTAGACGACGAAAAAAGTAACAAGTGAACGTCCGCGCTTGTCTCCTACGAATAAATCATTTTACTATTGAAAGTATCGTGAATTAAGTGGCATAAGCACCACGAGCTCATCTCAAATTTATAACACTGTCAAAGTTCAATATTCTATTACATGAATGCATAGTTATCAAACATTGAAGCATCAGCTTTTGAATATTTAACAATATCATTAAGTTGCTTTAGAGCATATAACATTTTGAAAATAATTTTTATGGGTTTTTTTTTATAAACATGAGCTTTCTTAGTAGTCATTTATTTATCTTTTCTTCATAAATATATCTTTGTAATTTTTTATTGGAGAGAAGAGATAAAAGATAAAAATATGCTAATTATCAAACTTCAGTTAAAATTACAAAAGATGAGTAAAAATTCGATTCAGTTTACAGCTACGATTCTATATAGAATAAATATTCAAAGCAAAAATAAATGACGTTTCAATTTATGTTGTGTTATGTGATAAACCATTTTAAATGTTTTCTGCAGAGAAAATATTTTATTTATTTATGATAATTGTATATTTAGCCAAAATTTAATCGAACAACATAACATTCATGGTACAGCATCTATTTTCCTGTGCCGCAACAGAAAAGTGAATGTTTTTGAATGCTGAAAGTTTAAAGTAACAGTACACCAAAAGATGAGAAAATTTATTTAACCAGTAAACTATTTTTGACGAGTACACTCATCATGGGAGAAGTACAACATTTTGCGTTATGATGAGTTTATTCATCAGGAGTAACAATTTGCAGTTTGAATTACAATTTTAGTAAAAACTCAAACATATACGTAAATTTCAAGATGTTTAAAATATTTTGAGGCCAAGTCGAAATCAAAGGAACAAATAAAGTTTAAATTGGTTTAATTATATTAAGATCCCGTTTTAACGCAACACTAGGGCTGTTTTGGGAAGGACTTTGTAATTTTGAACCGTGGTTAGATGACGTGGACGACACCTGAGCTGGCATCCACTTCCTCTCCAAACTTCCGCACCACAACAGCGAGTGGACAAGGAACAAATAAAAGATTATTAATCATTATTATAAAAAATACCGCATTTAATATGAATTGTTTTTCTTAAATGTATCGCTGTGATGTATTAGTCATCCCAGAAGCAATTAGATAAACATAAATTGTTTTAGACTATTTTATTAGACTCGCCTGGTAATAAATGCTAGGATGAGGATCCTTTTGCATTCTTTTTACATGTTTTCAAGAGGTGGCATTTTTTATGGTTTATATGCAAAAAATGTATGTTAATTTAAGTAAATAAATAAATGTAATCATTGAAATAAAAAAATAAAATTTATTTCATTATAACAATTTCATATTACACATTATTTGAGTTTAACGAGTATACTCGTCATCGCTAAATTTTTGAGACATAATTTAGTACGCATTTTCTGAAGAGTTCAAAACAGTTAAGTGGTTAAATTTCTCACATCTTGCTCAATAAATATTAAATTATTTCTTGATTTCCTTCCAGAGCATAGTCCAAAGCTGAAAAGATATGTATATACAGAAAAAACCACTTTAGCCTCGTTCCTGTTGAGAGAGTATTCTCATATTTAATTAATGAATTTGTTAGTTCAGCTAATGATTAACATAAAGGGACATTACAAGCTTAATGGACTTAAATCCAATCATAAGTATTAAAAAGATTTATCGTGACTTCCACTCGTAGACTCACGACTTGGATCCGGCGTTCAGTCAGCGTTTCAACTAATCCTCCGAGGTTATTAGTTTTTGATCATAGAAATAATTTCGGTTCAATAATCAACGCTCATTTTTCATATCAAAGGGTACTTTCACGCGACAGATGAAGAAAGATGTATGTGAGAAAATATTTAAACACGTTTTGGAGACAAATCAATTGTCCAGGCTCAGCAATCGTTGAACCATAGAAATGGTTTTACCTTATACATTGTTACGGATCGCCTGTACTTTTCATTTGGTTGAAACAACCAGGTTCTTTGTTGATTCATAACTAATAACAATAAAATGACGATTTTAAATGGAAAAACTTATAGGTATGGGAAATATGACTCCTGGTAGGATTTAAAAAATCAAATTGAAACTCAGCCACATTAAATCTTTATCAATTTCTATAGAATTAAATAAAGGACCTTAAATACAACCACGCGCAGTGATGAATTTGAAATTGGTGTTATAGTATGAATAGTGAATGGTTGTGAAATAAAATAGAATTTAGAGATGACTTTAAAAAGATTTTTTTCTCTTCATTGAAGAAGAAAAAAAAAACGCTTTCTTTTTTAAATCAAAATAATGACAAAGAAATCGAATGATCTAAAACCAAAATAGCAATAAAGTATGATTAATTAGACTATGAAATAAATCATATTTGTTTTTTAAAAATACTTTCTTTGCTCCAACTAAATTAGTTGCTTTAAAATGCTCTCATATTGGCTAAAATCCTATGTGTTGCAAAGTCTGTAACTGGTACTTAAAAAAAAACTCCGTAAAAAAGTCTCAGTTATTTTATTTCCCCAATCGAATGATACACAAATTAATATTTTTCTACTAATTTGGAATATTAAATCATTTATTACTTTTCTCATGAATATATGAAGTTCTATCAAGTTTTGTTTCTTAAGTTTTATTGCTTGAAAAAAAATAACAATTCATTTCTCACATTTAAATGTTTTGTGCTAAGTAATCATTTCTCTGTTTTTACTTTCTTGGATTCTTTAAGCAATTTATCTATCATATAGATATTTTATCTGAAATTTTCATGTCCAATCTTTATTTTTAGGGTAATCTCCATCACACGCTTGCCTCAAAACTAACTCTTGTGTTATAAAACACAAAACAACAACAATCATAGAATAAGAAATTTTATTAATTAATATTTTTTATCAAGAAAATGAAAAATACGTGTTTATTGGTAAGTATTGTATTATGTATTCAATAGTGACAAGATTAAAAATGATAGAAAGCTGTTATCTATCATTCAGTGTAACTTTTGTCCTCTATTCGCTCAAAGAAGCGTAATAAAAGATTTCAAAATTAATTGAAATTCTTCATCGAATCATCTTAAAAGCTACAAATGTGAAATTCTGGATAACAATTTTAAATTTTGCTCTTGAGTAGAAGCAAAATTTCTCATATTATAAATTTTTCACCAAAGCAGTTTTGTTAAGCCAACAACAACAAAAAAAGATGAAATTAGTGATGATGCGATGACCATAATTAATAAAGTAAAAAAAGGGAGATTAATATAGCTGTTAATCAGTTTGAAAAAACAATTTATAAAAATGAAAGTTCGTCGAATCTCCAAAATTTATTTAATTTCCAAATTTAATGGAACTGGAAATGATACCGTGATCAGAAAAAGTCAAAGAAGAAAAGTTGCGTTCTTTTTCACAATCTCGTGAATTCTTTTATTTAATAATTATTATTTAAGATTTCATTATTTTTCTAATAATCCACGAGGTACATTATTTTTTACCGTGCATGATTTCCAATCGATAAACTGAGAATTATAATTTTTTCACTTTATAACTAATTGAATATTAAAACATTTATTTTCGAATAAAAGAAAAGCAGAACCAAATTCTTAAACAAATATAGTTTAAGAATGTTTATATATATAAAATTCTTAAACAATGTAGTTTAACTTCCAATTTTGAACTTGAAATAATAAACATTTATTTGGTTTTCTGTTGAGCGTTATTTTAGTTATATGGTATTTCGAGGAGCTCAGAATTCGTAATTGTTAAGATAACGAATTATCAAGGCATTCTGGCTTCACTAAAATGCAACGATAATTTGTTATCTGAAACGACATCATATAATTTGTCGGCGGGATAATTTGTTATCAGAAAAATTCCCAAGAAGCATGATAATTGTTATCAGAAATTCCACCATCCAAGTTATATCTTAGCTTTGACTTCATTTCGCTTTTAATATTCCATCATAAAACAAAAATAAAATGACAGGCATTAATAAGTTACTGCAATTTCTGTGAACTGCATTAATAAAAATTACAATTCACACACAAAAAAAGTTCTAATTTCAATTTACTTCAAATATTCCATTCGAAAAAAAGAGTAAATCAAAATGAGATAAATATGAAGCAATAATTCCTCGGAACTGTATTACTGAAAATAACATTTTAAACCAACTCAAAAAACTGTTATAATTACAAAAATTCATAAAAATAATTTATAAAGAGCAGTGGAAATATTTTTACAAATAAAATAATGTCTCCACATGCAAACTTATAATTTATGTCTAACTTACATGACACATACATATCTACTTAATATCTGCTATTTATTAATTAACTATAGGATAAATTATGAAATATTTTTAAGGTGATGAAAAACATACAGGTTGCTCTTGGATCCATATTTAATATCTGAACTTTTAGAAATAGTCAAATAGTTTCAATCAAAAAAGGCTTGTTTCAGACAACACACATAATACTAAAAAAGTACGAAATCTAAACTTTTATACAGTCCCATGTCCTAATAATCATTTTTATTAAAATATTCTTGATACACTAAGATTTAAATAAATAAAAAATGATCCATTTTGCGATCAAAACTGACCTGTCATGAAGCCTTAATTCCATTATTTTACACAATCAGTTGCTATTCATTGAAAACCTGGTTAGTTAGCAAAGATATTCATAATTTCCCGATTCTGTGTTGGTCACAGAAAAGTGGAATTTTTTTGTTTGAGGTTTTAGTGTACCAAAAGTATTTTACTAAATGCGACTAAGAGAATCGAAGAAATATATAGAAACATATAAAAAACATGTAAACAAAATTTTTTTAGCACAACATTTATTGTCTGAATTTATAAAATATAATTCTTTACATTATTTCAAACCTGGATTCTAATGGATTATTCTTGAATCTCATCTATTTCTGGAACTTTTTGAAACTATCTGAACTTATTTCTCAAAATTCTCTACTATTTTAGTGGATGTATTTTTTTATGGAAAGGCATTTAATAATAGATTATAATTTTATGTATTTTAGCATTATTCCTGCATGGACATTAGAAATATTTTGGTCAAATATATTTGTAATTAAAATCAAATTCATACCAGGAAACTGAGAATCTCCTTTGAATAGTGAATAATCAGATTCATTTAAATTTCTTTGCTTTAATATTTGCTAATTTAAATGGTAAACATGCATTTTTCTTCTACATAAGCAGAAAAAGTTAAACAACCCATCCTTCAAATAACTCAAATTTTTTATTTATCTCACTGATGACCAAACTGTATTTACAAAATCATAGTATTTTATCATAGGGAAAGATAAGATAAAGAAAAGGAGAGTCATAGTATTCATTGGTCCAGCTTTTGGAGAAGTTAACAATAAGCACGATGACGATAACATAACACTCGCCCGGTGCCTATAACACTGAATTATCTAACCAGTCGAATGAGTACAAGATGGAAGGAAAAGAAGAGGAGAAAAGAAAGAAAGAAACCTGAAACCATCCAGGGATCTCCACAGAGAATCCCATTGGTGTCAAATCCTGCAAGGCTATATTTAAGGTTTTTGGCGAAGTAATAATTAACATAAGGTAACAAGAATACCTAAAAACAAATGGTGATAATGGGCTGAACTTACAGAAAAATGCTGATATTTACAGACGCAACTTCTTTACATTTTTGAGGCCGTTATTGTGGGTAAACTATTTAGAGGTTATTAGAAGAGAAAAAAAGAAGGGAAAAATTGATAAATAACATTATAAACATCTATATGACAAGCATAAATATATAAAAAAAAACATTGTAGAATCAGAAATTTGTAACTTCTGTCTGGGTCATGTGATTTTGATTTCTGTCTTTTCTAATGGATTAACCTTCACTACAAAATAAGATATGATCTTTCTAGGAAACTAAAAAATGACACATTTTCATTTTCCATCTTTCCAGTATAATTAAAAATTTAGGCATCTTGAAATTCTTTATAATTTTTCTCATGTACTAAAATGTAATCAGATAAACGAAATTGTGAAAATGTGATTCATATTTATTCATTTATTACGAAAGGTTTTTAAGGCATTTCTATATTTCTGAAATGACAAATTTTTACCATTAAATTAGAAACAGATTGACTGGAAACTCTTTGACAAAATGAGCTCTTTGACTAGAAACTCTTTGAGTGATGAATTAGTATTGTCTTTAAATCATACAAAACTTAAAATGTTTATACTATGCCGTATTGACACTAATGTACTCACATTATTTACAAAATATGAAATAAACTATGCAGCTCTCACCATTGTAAAAGGCAAAAAGAATAAGTTATTCTTCTAAATTCCTTTTCATAAGGCAATAAATATTATCTACCATTTCCCTTTTTAGATTATTGTTGCAGAATAATTTTGTAGTTATAAGATTTGAGCTTCAAGATATGAATTTTATGATAAACACTATGGCCGTTTGTAAAGCCGGTAATGCGATTAAAATGTTCTCTCTCCATTAAACTAAAACAAAGAAAGACGGTATCAACCAGCTTATGTCTTATAGAAAGGAACAATTTTCTTTCGGGCGAATGCAATTGAATTGATGGCAGTTCAGTAATTCAGCATTTTAATGCAACTCGCGATGCTGGTCGAACTAAACTATTTATTTGAAATTGGAATAGTAAAAATAGTAATAGATAGACACAGTAAATGAAAATATCGTGAAAAAATTGCATAAAACTTTGGGAAGTTTAATAGTCTGTAACAAATGATACAGTTAGAGATTTCATAATTTACAAAAGCATATTTTCATTCAAATCTCAGCACAAAAAGTTCTCATTAAAATCGTAATTCTTCAACATCCAACTGTTTAACATTCGTGTTAAAAAATATAAAGAATTCAAAAGAACTGTTTTACAAAAAAGTGTGTTTGTTTTCTGTCCCAAAGAAGGTGATAATCATTGTCGTAAAAAATTTAATACAACCACAAAAATTTAGCATCCTCTAATTATGAGTAGATAACAATAAAAAATGAAAATCTTATGTAATTTGTAATGAAATCCAGTAGTAATTCAAACAGTCCTTGAAAATGTGATTCGAAAAAATTGAAAATTGAATGCTAACTGATATTTCTTCTTATAGCATTGTAATTGTACACATTTATGAATCTTGGATTCTGTAAATCCTAGAGCAGATCTCCAATATTTATAAAAAGATTTATTCAAGCACGACGTCCAAAGATTTATACAAACCGCATTTATTCAAAGCTCTGAAGACTGCGAAAGGTGTGTGGAGACTACTATCTTGGCAAGATTGTAGCGACTCAGCACTATTTACTATGCCAACTAGACTGTAGTGACTTATCACTATCCACTATATCAGCTAGACTGTAATGACTTATCACGCCAACAAGCCGACCAGAATTAAATATTGTTCCGAAGTCCAGAGAGATGGCACTTTTTATTTGTTCTTTTTTTAACTTTTCTTGTTATGTTTTCTGAGTGTGTGTGCGTAAAATAAATCGTTATCTTGGTCTGGTTAGTGCCATAAAATGTAAGAAGCTTTTATACTTTTAAGAAGGGAATCTCGCTACTTCCCACAGAACTTATAAAGCGTCATCCCGTCGTCTGACTTTCACAAAATGAAAATCCTTCCGAAAATACATTCATTTCAAGAGTATCACGATATTTATTCACAGTCCACGTCTATCAGTCGAAATCAGTATTGAGTATTTAGACGCTTTCAAATTGTAAGCAGCCGCTACGCAATTAGAAAAGTAAAAACAATGTGTATCATTGAACTTGCATTTTAACGGTTAATTGCACGTCATAAATTTTTATCTCGAGGTCTGTAAATAAAATATGTGCATTCAAAAGATAGAAAAATGTTTAATGTTATATATTATTAAACTTTATTGAATAACTTCCCTCTTTTGGTTACAAGTTAATTCGCCACTATTATTGCTTGTGAAAATTTTCAATTAAATATTTTACCTTTAACTTGGTCTTGATGGCTCCCTCCGTAAAATATCTTCTCACTTCAAATTTTGATAAACATGTAACTCTAATTATTTAAAAATCCTTACGCCTGTTCTGTTCATTGTGCTACAGACGCATTAATTTTCTGTTATCTTAGCTAAAATTTGATTGAGAATTGATTTGAAACAGAAAATAATTGAATCTCATTTAATCTAATATTATGTTTGCAGAATCGAAAACTTGTTCATTAAAAAATATATGAATAGAGACTTTATTCATTCAGCTTTGAAATTAATGTATACTATGTGTACAACTATTTGTGTGTACTTTGTGTATAAAAGTGTCATAATTAAATGGAAATCCTAGGAATATATTCAATAAAAATTTCTTAGGTTCAATAAAAAAATCCATTGAACTACAATGAGAAAGTGAAATTTCAGGGTAAAAGAGATAATATTGTCACTTAAATACTTTAGTATGGAACTCAATGACACACACAAGAAGTAGAGCTAAACCAATTTATTAACTCAACTCTGAACACAGTGAATGACAGATCTGCTGCTTTTATACTAGTAGGGAAAGTCCCAGAATACTTTTCTGGAGACAGTAAGAAAAGTCCAGAACACTTGTCTGGTAACTAAAGAAATGTCCAGAATCTTCTGGAGCATAAAATAAATGAAAACATAAAATCAAGGAATTAAATATTTACACAGACTGTGAATCGCATTGTCTCTAGCGGGATTCGAGCTTATGATCTCTTGACTAAGACCAGTAAGATTAGAGACCAGTGCTATGACCATTCGGCCTATTTTCAATGCGGCAATATAATTTTATACATTCAGCTATATTACAGGAACAGAGACGTACTTGCATAAAAATGTCACCCATGGCATATATCAAAACTATGTCCTCTCCCTTCTTCTTTTAAAAACTGCAATCTGCATATCCCCCAGTGAAATGATATAATAGGAACCGGTAATATTGAAATTGCGATTGTCTAAATCATAATATATAAAACCTTTTTTAATTAATTCTGAATGCTTTTACAAACTAGATGCATTCGGCGATTAGCTTGTTCTCATATCAAATTCCTTATGTTAATTTCAAAGCGGCAAACAACTTTAATTTATTTAGCTTTTGGTACGCCAAAAGCATTAATTGCTACAAAAAACCGAGAAGTAAATTGGAAACTGCTGGAAAAACTGCACAAAAAAGGCATTACCATTTGAGGTAAATTTTAATGGATAAAGAAATGGAAATATTTCAAATTTTGCATTGAATGTTTTGCGTCACATTCAACTATTATAAAAGTGTTAGACAGGATGTCTATTTAAAAATGAGATTTAATTAAATTTATTTATCATTGATCAACCATGAATTTAAATTACAATAACTGTACATTAATTATCTTATTTTAAAATAAATATTATATAACGCACAATTCAAAACCAAATTAATTGCTGTAAATGTTTTTGCCCTGAAATTAAAAAAAAAAAAACGAAATTATTCTTTCATGAAAAGTACATCTAGAAAATAAAAAAAAGAAATAAGAGTCATCTAAATCATTCATCTGCATACTAAACTCTACTGCATGGCAATATAATTATGAAATATAAATTGTAATATGCTCAAGATAACAGTACAGAAAAAAACCCAACATTTATAAACTGTAAAATATTTAAATCATATTTAATTTATTTATACCGCATAAACAAATAACAAAATTGAATTGCTACAGTTATTAAAACTTTTAATGCAAGAAAAATTATCATTTTTGTTATGTGATGCACGATAAAATATTTTTGTACATTAAAAGTTGAAAAACTCTCCTAAGTAATTTATGCATATTTAATAAAGAAATATCACATACCAAATCTAATCCGGAAATAAAAATTTCATTTCATTTTATTCGAATATTGATGAATCCATTTGATTTACAGAGTCATGTACTTGAATGTATTCAGCTTAAAATCAAGCATCGTTTAAATTTCAGAACATTATTCTTAAGAAATTTATTTTTTCATATTTTGAAATTTCATTGCTCATAAATGTGGTCCAAATATTTACAGTTGGATAACTGACTATAAAATCAAAAGCCTGGCAAACTTTTTATTTTAGTTTTTAAAATGCATTAAAATGGTTTTACTATTTTGTTTGAAATTACTTTAATTCTTTTATAAGCGAAATGCTGAAACCAATCATCTTGAAAGTAACAAATCATTAAATAGTTTTTGTCATAATATGTGTTTTTTAAAAGCTGCATGTGTAGATTGTATATTAAAATCAATAAAAATACTTTGTTTTTGGAAAATAAAAGAGATTGTCACAATTAAGATTGCATAAAGACACTGTCAGAGCTTAATTTGTTTCTTCAAAAAGTATTCTTCCTCTTCTATGCTCTTTAGAAATAGGAAAAATGTGTTCTATCTTTTCTCCTGCACTTGAAAAGAGCCTTTGAAATTTTCAGAATCTACAGGACAAAAGTTAGACTTACTTTCTTCTAAATGCAATTGATTGATACCTGAATTTCGCTCAGAGCATTTGTCCTGCTTATCCCACCCTTGTCAGGTGAAAACGATAGTCACAAAGGATGACAAGTGCGTCAATTCAGTCCTATTCAAAAATTTTAAAAAGCGAGAAAATCGACCAAAGAAATAAGTGAATTTCGAACTTTCAATTTCTTTCAAACCTAAAGGGCGAAAGTTCAACGAACAAATAGCACCTCCCATTGACGGATAAACTCCCCACCATTTTGGTACCCTTAGGCAATAATTCAAAAACACCTAAGGTAAACCTGACCATGATAAGCTGTCCAACTATTCAGAAAGTTAAGCCTAAAATCTTTACTATGTTTCTCAGAGAGATTTCTTTGTGACGCCCAATAAATGCACAGGCATTTTTTAAAATTAAAATGTATAATATTTTAAGGTTTATGCAGCACCTAGGCTTTATATTTGCAGATATTCTACATTCTGTCATAATGTCATGCATAAAAGCGAAATTTCAGGATTTTTTTAATCTTCTGATTCCAGATTTGAAAGAAAAAATTCTGGAATTCCAGTTATAATTGAACCATAGTCACAAGATTTAATTAAGTGTATAAAACGTGGTTTCCATAATGAAGCAAATAATAATAATTCCATTAATCAATTGCTTCTGCATTAGATTAGAAATTTCAAAATCAGCGTTTGGACAATTGAATTATTAGTACAATTCAGATTCTTTATATTTTGATCATCAACAATGGAAAAATAATTGAGACGAAAGATTTGTGGCAACAATGAAAACGATTTGAGTTTCATTACGCTAATGAAAATTATTCTAACAAAATATAATGAAAATACTATTATATATATATATATATATATAAATTTATTTTAAATTTTATTTAGATATATCACAAACTGGTGCCCTTTTCAAAAAGAGTTTAATTAGTAAATTTTTAGAATTAAAAAATTAAAGTTAAAATTCTGAGCATTATGAAATGTTAAGGAACAAGAATTTATAAAAATTTCTGACAGTTTGCTGGAATCCATATTAAAAAACTCATTTGGCGAGAATTATTAATAGAAATTGACCAGTATGACAATGCTACGCCGTATTGTTCCTTACAAACAAATATTCACACGCCTGTTTGGTGAGAATTATAATGAATTTGCAAATTTCGTAATATATTGAATTCTATTATACCGGATTGACGTTTACAGCTATTAACTAACCATCCTTGCGCCTTTTTGGCGAGGTCTATAATAACGTCTTAAACAGTTTGGCAATGTAATGGAATTCTCTTGCGAAACGTCGACGCTACAATTAACTTTTCACGCGCCTGACTCCGAGAGCTATTTCTTTTATTCAGTATGCAGAGATATTTATGTGTCATGTATGCTGGTAGCCAGACTCGAAAGATAAACTTTGATTTCATCACTTTAATCACTGCAATCAATATGGCCTTCAAATTTACTTTTATATATCTTCAACATAAGGTATTTATACATATTCCTAACGTTAAAAAACTTATTATTATAAATAAAGTGTTTTAAATAAAAATGTACATAATTAATAAATTTTAAACATTATTTTATCAACACAGAAGAAAAGAATTTTTGTATCTTTAAAAAAATTTTATGAAAAGCAAAACAATTTTTATATTCAAAAAAAACGATTAGCTCCGAATTCGTTATTTTCTAGTCATAATCGAATGTACCATTATTTCTTTAAGAAAAATCTATCACGAGTGCGAGATATCATTTGATGGTATTTTTTATACAATTCGGTTAATATTTACAAATTCACTGAAGACGGTCTTCTTAAAGTTCATAAAGGCAGAATAGAAGGTTATATTTATTACATTGATTAAATTAATAAAATCAAAATTAATCGTTCGAATTTGCCTTCCAGAATCGCAATATTTATTTAAAAATAATTTATTTCAATTATAATAGTTAGATTGAACCAACCAATTACTGTCGCATAATCTGAAGACTGAACATATCTCAAAAATTATTAGAAATTTAGCTTCAGACAAGAATGATTTATCTCTTGAGCCGTTTTATCAATCGAATCCAAATTAATCAGAAAAACTAAATTATGATAATATCAACAATTTTTGTTAACTTATAAGAAAATGAAAAAAATGCATATTGCAGCTTTATTCTAATAAGTCCCATACCAAATTGTATATATTCTAAGTTGTTATTTGATGCGTTGTATGATTGAAATGACAAATTTATAAGAATACTTTAATCAATTATTATTTTCATACATTCCTTAAATCATTACCAATTTGTACAATAATGTAAATGACGTAATACACTAGTTATTAGAATATATTGTTTTACTGCATGTAATTTTTTCAAGACTCTGCAAATCACCTTTTCACCAGGTCCTTCTTTTGGTCAGACTAGTCCTAAGAATCAATTAAAATGAATACATCTGTAATTGGCACATGTAAATTTAAAAATATATATTAACCAATTAAGATCTTTGAAAAACCTTTCAATCTATAATCGAAGGTAAAATTTTTAATTAAAGTAGATCATTATCTTCAACTCCTCCGAAATATTTTATTATCTATAGCTTCCTTAGAAAGACGTATTCTCCTCTGCCTATGTAAGAAAGACGCTTGATTGATTTAGGAGAATCATTTTTGATTAGTTCAATATATACAAAGTACTCTACATTTAATTCCATAGTGAATTATTAAATTGTTTGGGAGTGATTATTTGAAATTTCCTCCTGTTTTTCAGTACACCAGCTACAAATTCAAAAGTATATAAACTTCGTCATAAATTGATAAATTGTTTTGAAAAGCTTGATGTAAGATTTTTCAAGTAGTTTATCTTAACCCTTTAAAGGGCCATTTTTTTCTAGTCATATTATGTTAAAATATTTTTAGGCTTGAAACTAGAATAATAAAAGGGATTCATTTAGCTTATTAGATAAATTTAATTTGATTTAATAATTAATTTGTTTAATTAATAATTAAGTAACAAATCAAGACGCATCATTTTGTCTGAGATAAAGAACTGAAGCATCTAAGTTTCTGACTTACTAAAAAAATTTGTCAGAACTTATGCCAACCTATATAATTTAATACAAAGATTGATAAATTTGGTGGGAGCATACTTCCCACGGCCCTAGAAAGGGTTAAGCTGGACTACTAGGCTATATGATTGAAATTTCATTTTAAAAACTATAATAAAAAACATTTTTTTTCTTTTAGTCTTTGTATAGAACTATAGCATAGTTTTAAGGCCTATTTTACTTTTTTGAAGATTTTCATTCGAATAATAAATATCACAGTTCTGAAGCTTTAAATTGCAATTATTCTTCTAATATGAAGATGATTTCTTTTTTTTTTATTTTCATTAAATGAATTTTTATTTTTTCCGAAAATATTAACTATTGGTGCAAGCTGTAGAGTTCAGATTGTCCTCTCTTCTATTTTAACTATTACTTTTTCCGGATTTGAACTTTCTCAAGTTTCTAAAACTATAAAATGTTTTTTTAGGGTAATAAAGCTGTTTTTTTTATTGAATTGCTTAGAAGCACATAAATAAGTTATATCATTAGTCGCTTTGATACAATTGTTCTATATATTTGAGTTAATTAAATGATCATAACACTTTATCCCTTATATCACGTTAATAACAATAAGAATCGATATCACATATGCTTCGGTCTTCGGCAAAATGACCGATCATTCCGAATTAACCAGGACATTCTATTTATTTGATTCTTTGTCTAGGATAAAAAATATGGGGCCTGACATTTGACTCAATTTTCAAAACATATCCTGAATTGTCGGGATTTACTAATTAATAAATAGCTCATGTTCAGCATTAGCTGGATTTGTCTAGTTGGAATTTAATGCTCATTTTTACTTTTATAATAGTATAACTTGTTAAACAATATCGAATAACCGACAACAGTTTCTATTTTTCCTTGTAAGGAAATTAAATATAAGCTGTATGAGCTAAAATATGCTCATACAAAATTTTTCTACAATACATACAGAACGTAACAATGATAATGCAAGGGTCAATGGCAAGTGAAACAAAGGTCAATGGTAAGTGAATAAACTTCTCTGATAAAATAGGTTCCCTGATTTGAATATTCATCCTAATTAATCATTCTTTTCTCGAAACATCTAGAGCGTTCCATGCTGATGTCTAGAAAAAATTGACCATTTTATCTTTGACCAAATCATGGCAAAATAAGATCACGGATTCGCATCTCTGCTAACAGGTTACAACAAGCTGACTACAAAATCCTAATTGTCATAACTGAGCTACTTTTAGGGGCCCAGCAACCTAACCACGGATCATCTTATGCTTGTCTTCGTTTGTTCAAAAAGGTAAGTACGGTAATATAACAGATATGAAAAATACATACAGATGTATATGTATAGATATATAACATAACAGATATGTACGAACTTCAGATTAAAGTATCAAAAAATATAGTATTTGAAATTAAACATTATTCTTTCTAGAAAAAGTAATGCATCTCGTTATATCTTTATCTTATTTTGAATATGTTCAATCATTTATATCCATTAAAATGGCTTATAAATATTTTCATAAACACAGATTAATCATTAATTTCTTCAGTATAATATCCAGTATCCATCACATAACAATGTTCGGCGTTTTTCCAAGAACGATTACAATCAAATGTTTCCTTTTCAAATTCCAGTTTCCCCCACATATAGTCACTATTTCTTTAACTGTTACAGAAGTCACGGTTGGCATAACTTGCTTTCGGAATAAGTTATTTCCGTTATGTCAGATCATCTAAACGTTCACTGCAGTAGATCACTGGAACGATGATTTTAAAAAGGCTTTAAGCGATTCTTGCTATCACCACACCGTGAAGAACAACATACTGAGAAGAGCAGGAGAAAAAAAACCGCAAGAAAAAAAAAAGGTTATCTATCATCTGTTGTTTTCAATTTTGATGTTCGCTTCAAAGATCTCCATAAACGTTCCATCAGAACTGCTTTCTTCTCCAGACAAGTAGGACGTTGTCGGATCGTTCTTTCTCTCTAAATTTACACAGCCGATAAGATTTACATGGGTGATAATATGTCGGCGAATTTTAATTGACAATGAATTAATTTTGGGCTCTGTCATATCCAATATAATCAGTTTCTGAGATTTTATGCAAAATTAATAATTAAAAAAAAACTCAATTGACGTCTGTATTACACCACGGATTTTGATGATATTTTTTGCAGTTACTTCAATTTAAATTTTGAAATGAATATCGAGTGGTCCAAAGAGCCCATGTCAATTTATGAATTTATTGATAAATTCAGGTTACCTCAGATTGTGAAAATATATGATGGTGAAAACAAACGACTCCAAGTTCCAGCTAATTTTGATCTTCAGCAACCTATACTGCTGTACAAGGTGTACACGTGTCGTAAAATCCACGGACGGGCTTTGTCTATGAATGACAAGGGTCACATAAAACCTTCTGGACCAACTTTGATTATTCCAGATATATATCCAGGTAAGCAATTTATTTTTCTGCTTATATATTGATTTAAAAGCGTCAGTGATTTTTAGAAAAATATTAGTAAAAATTACTTAAAAACATTTATTTATTTATTAAAATACAATCAAATACTATTATAAGCTATATTGATATTTAAATTATTCCACAATATAAACCATAAATTAATTTTTTTATTGGTCTCATTCATAATTGGATTAATATGATTTTTGCTAATATTTGATCTAAGCAATGTGTTGTATTTTTTAATAAATTCATTTTACGTTTATAAGATACTTTAAAAATATTAATATATATTCCGGCGTGTAAATATGTGTTTCTCTCCTAAAAAAAATTTTTTTTAAGTTGAGTGCATTCAAGTTTCATCAGTTTTCAATCTTTAGTAATTTTAAAATATAATTTTAGGCAACTGTTGTGACATTTAATTTAATTTGAACTTAATTTTCTGATTTTATTATTTTAATATAATTCCTACCTAAATTTAATCATGAAAAACTTTTGTTCTGTGAAAATCACTTCATGAGTATTAAAAAGTAAGAAAACTTTTAGACTGGTCTTTTTTTTTATTCATGCTTAATTTTTCCACAAATCTTTCTAAATAAATTATCATTTATTGATACTTATTACAGATATCCGAAAAATACCCATTATAATTTCTAGATACACTCACGGTTAGGATTAAAAAAATAACTGCTATTGGATGTTTAAAACCTTTTTTAAATCAGTATCATAAATGACACGTATGTTTTTCTATTAGATCTTACTGCAAGAAGTTTACAATTGCTTCAGAAATAAAGAAACAGATTTCTTTTTCTATTTATACAGATACTAATGAAAAATAACATGCAACTGTGCTCATATTTACTTCTCCTCATCAAATATATTTTACTGAAATCCGAATTCCAAAAAGGATTCTTATGTGAAAAATACCTTTGATTCTCATGCCTTCATAATTTATTATCTTTATTCATTCATTTCTTTTATAAAGATCATGAAATTAATAACTGTTGAGTATTCTTTTTCATAAATGCAACAAGCAAGGAATTATTCCATTGATTATTTATTGTTATATTGTCTCTCCAACAACTGAATACACTTTAATAACATGCATCTTATGATTCTGAAACCATAACTCTATTTATTAAGAAAATGATGTAATTTATTAAGCCTTTTTTAATTATTGACTAACAATGTAAAAATTATGTTAAAAACTTTTAAAACTCTTTTAAACTAAATCTAATTAAGAAGAAAATTTTGTAGCCTCATTTTTAAAAAATTTAATGTTCTGTGCACTAATTTTTATTTTCTTGTAAATTTCATGCAATTCACTCAAAAATCAAAACGTATGAAACATGCCTAAGACATATCAACCATAAAAATCGTTTTGAGAAAAACTCAAAAATAATTCACTTGATAAATTACTTATAAGATCTCACTGAAAATTAAAAGGTTAGGTGTAAATCATTGAAAAGTTAATAATTAAACTAATTGAGTAAGTTATTTACGTGCTCTTCTAAACCCATCAATTTTTCATTTAATTTAACAGATTTTAATGCTGTTTAGTTTTAAGTAAACTTACTCTGTAGCAACGAAATGTCATATTTTGCTCATCCTAAAGCCACTATTAGCTTACGCAATAATATTTATGTGTATTTTATTATCTTTAACCTTCAAATGATTTAGGCCGATAAATGATTGAATTTTGAATACTTCTCCTGAAATTTTTTGTAATAATATTAGTAGGAGCTGATCTTAAATAATCATCTCACCTAAGGGATAAGAATCTAAGAACGGATGCTTTTTTGAATTTTTAGGCGGTCAGTCCAGTTAGCTCATTTTAGAAAAATTGTTTCTCTCACTTAATTTCAAGTCTCATATTAGAAGAATTGTTTCTCTCCCTTAATTTCAAGTCTCATATTAGAAGAATTGTTTCTCTCCCTTCATTCCAAGTCTCATATTAGAAGAATTGTTTCTCTCCCTTAATTTCAAGTCCCATATTAGAAGAATTGTTTCTCTCCCTTAATTTCAAGTCTCATATTAGAAGAATTGTTTCTCTCCATTAATTTCAAGTCTCATATTAGAAGAATTGTTTATCTCCCTTACTTTCAAATAACTCAGGTAAAGTATGTAGAAATTTGAAAACATGCCTCTCATCATCTGATGACAAAGCTGCAAAATGCATCATATAAGGATCACCTGTCTTTGTCATTTGCTATCTAAATTTTTAAATTCACGCATTTAACATGTCACAAGTAAAAAATTATTATTCTTAAGAGAAAAGTTATTGCTAAGAAAACTAACATATTTCAGCAACTAAAAACTATTATGCATCATTGCTAAAAATCAAATGTACTGGTAGGTTGCACAGATATTTCATTTTAGTGGAGAAATGTAGAGAAATAAATCTGAAGAAACCGTGTGTGTAGTCTTCAAGGTTGTCACTGCTTCATTAGGAAAGCGTCGTTATTTCTATTGTCCTATTTTATACATAACCATAAATGTTCTACAGTTCCAGAAGAAATAATTAAATATATTTTTATCTGAATGTATTGCTGCATAAATGACCCGATAATATCTTTGAAAAATGAGATTTAGTATTAACCAATAGAATTTCTCATTTCTAATTGGAGCATGATGATTTTTTAAATTAGTTTTAAACACAGATTTAAAAAAACATGTAAAAATCAAGAATAGAGAATAAGTAGTTATGTATCTTTTCCAACTAAAAAAAAGAGAAACAATTGGATTTATTTTATTTTATTCATTCCTGTTTCAAATGATGGATTACAAGCTTAATTTTCAGAAATTTTTTAAATAAAGAGTAGAAACAGAAAAATTTATTAATACGCATATATATATTGTAAAGCGAAGTTTTTAAACCGTTTGAATAAACTCTTTCTCTCAAAAATAAAAATAAAAATTATAAATAAATTCATTATTTTGTACAAATAAATTGTGCAAGTATATCTTAACATCTCATAATCCAAATATCTTGAAAATCAAAAGTTCAATCTTTTTGCACTAAATCTTTCTATTTATCAACAAACCTTAAAAACTGTTTTTATTCTAGAAAAACGTGACATTTTTATAAAATTATTTTTACATTGCTGAGTTTGCACTTTACTGTAAAGAAGGAAAAGTTCAAACCCATTGGAATGTAAATTTATTGGGTATAATGGAGGAGAAGACGAGAAAAACATGTTTAGTGTCTAATACTTATAAATTTCGAATCTTGTGATCAAATTATTTTATCTTACAGTGCTCCATATACGTGTTTACTTTTTATAATTTGGTAATGGTTGGTACGTGCTTGAAATTTTACTGCATTGTGTTTTCTATTTCAAATGCTCAACTTCTCTTACTCATTTTGCATTATTTTATTTTATCTCATCTTACAGTGCATAGAATATATTTTATTTTTGCAAGAATTTGTGTCAATCACCAAAAATTTAGTCAATGATTTTTCTCTGATTTTTAAAATTAAATGTCATATTTTACTTAATTGAAATTAAAACTATGTATTTGATGCTACATCTCTTTCTCCCATAAGTTGCAATTACAAATATTTTACAATTTCATTTGTCAGAACTTTTCACAATTATTTTCAATCGCATGTAAATATAGAAAACAGATCATTTTTAATTCCTTATATAAGTTTTTAAAAATATATTTGAACATATCTGCTTATCGATAATGGTTTGTATTTACATATTGTTACAAAAGCAGCAAGACGCATTCCGCTGGAATGCTACTTGACTGCTTCAGACGTGTGTTAAGTACTTCGTTTAAAAGTTAATAAATTGTTAGACTCCTTGAAAATAACCGAATTATATTTGACTGAATGTGAGAAAGGTTTTCTGGTTCAGTACCCCTAATATGATGACTAACTTTTGTCGGCATACCTTCAGGGAAAGCATCCTTTCTCTCCATTCAGAGCTTATTTAGGATTTACATCTTTAAGAAGATACAGATGTGCACTTAAAGGTCACATTTTGGTGCCGCACATAAACTAGGATGTCCTGTATGTGCCACTTTCCTACATCATGTCGGTACTCCTGCTGTCAGTGGAGATTTGTGAACAAAATTTTTTTAACATTTTTTCGAATTACCATTTATTACAATTTAAGGGTACTTTTGTAAATAATTTGTAATACTCATACAGGAATAATGGGGAGTTTTTCGTTTTCAAAAAAAGTTTAAGCTTCTCAAGTCCTCCATTAAAACTAAATCCAGAATCCGAACAATAATATTGCGTTATTTTACCTTATGATTGATGGAATTAATTTAGCTATAATAACTTTTGAAGATACATAAGAGTCATTTCGATGTGGATCTCGTAATTTTGAACCATAAGAGGACAATTGAAAAGGAACATCAAAATTCTTCGCGATTTCAGAGAAAAGTTGGTGGTTTTAAAGTGCATCAAACCCATATATATGAGAGATCTTTCGTGGAATTGAATTTTTCACCCGTGGTCTTTTGGATCTTAAAGGTCACAATAACTTTACTATATGGAGACTTCAGTCCATAACTGACCAATTTATTCACACAGAAAACTGTCGATATTTTCAAATATATAACATAACAAATTCAAAAGAATGTTAGTTATTCAACAAAATTTCGATGTAGTGTCATATTTGCAGTAAAATGACTTTTCAATTTATTTATATGATAACTGTAGCTAAATTAAAATTCTCATTTTTTTTTTTTTTGTCTCACACACTTGTTCTTTATTTACGGGATGTGCTGAATTGACTAATTATTGAAACCAAAATAAATTTTTAAAATCCTTTTCATTAATACAAAAACAATTTTCCATCTTCAAAAGCTGGAAACAAAATGTAATAAATTATTTCTAATCAAAAACCCGAAGTTAAATTTTCATTTTTGTTCCGTTCCTATCCGGTGTTTGAACCATTTCCGTGTTGAAGGATAGCTTCGCTTTGAGATCCGAAAAAGTTTATTTTTCCACTTACCACAAAATAGTTATTACCTTCCCTCGTTTTAGCTACACCTTGATACCCAATTTTTTTAGATTAAAATACTCATAACAGTTTTTGTTCTTTGGACCTTTTATCCTACTTGAATATCATTAAAATCAATATGATTAAAATTGGCAGAAAAGTTAGGTCCATGATGAGTTCATATTTATATTAAAAGTTGAGAACCACTGATTTAAAAGGACACCATGAAGATAAAATTCATATCAATGGGATTTGTCATAGTAAGTTTATTATGTTGACTTACGTCTAGTCATTGTCCAAAGATTTTCTTCATGGCTGCTATCAACAGTTTACACATTAGGTGGACACAGATTCATTCGCATTATAATAAGTTACTAATGGACTTCATTGCGATATTTAATGTTATTTCCCTACGTCATGGAGATGCAGACGTTCCGTATCGTTGAATCTCGGCTAATTCTTCCCCTAGTGTGCTTAAGACTCTCTCACCCCTTCATCATATTTCCTAATCCTGGGAAGGCAGTCATAAGCCAAAACTTAGCTGGGATAAAAATGCCGTTAATCTTTTCCTTCTGTGAAAATAAGTGCCAGTGGGAATGCATTGTGGGAATTTAGAACCAACGTAAAAAATCAATACATACTTAATCACTAAACCATTCACTGAACTTTTCATTCAGTCAGAATGTAATAATGGCTTAGTTTTTTCTTAACATCCGTATGCTGTATTTTAATAAGATATAATTTGAAAATTCACCCAATAAAGCTTTACAGGCTTTTGGTTTAGAAAGCTCAGATTTCTTGAAGTTTCTTGATAGCATTTCATTACCAATGCTTTGCTTTGACGTTTTATAATCCCAACAAAATAGTGTTGTGGACTGTACCAATCAACACGTTGAGGCACATTTTGTAGACAAAATTGAAATAACTGGATAATATAATGAATTAACATACAAAGGAATATTGTAGTTTATATGCTATCTTCCTTTTATTAGAGCTAGTTTCTTAGTGACAGGACAATATATCAGGAGCGGAATGCTGTTTATTGACAGGTTGCAACCTTTTGCAAAGGACTTTTTACACAGCTCTCGCTTTCAGAGTTTTATGGATTTTGAAAGCAGGTCTTTATATTTCTTGTGCGGCACAAGTCAAGTCACATGTTCTTTAATTGTTTTTCTTTTAATTACAGCTTTTTAACATATAATTAATGATGGATTCTAACATAGCAAAAGAGTTACAGAAAAAGACACAGGTAGCGGTTGAAAAAAGTATGGCGAAGCTAGTGAGGAGAAAACAATTTTCTTCATGAAACCTTGTCTAATTTCTTGGTCTTCTTAGCTGATCCTTCTTCTTCCAATGTAAATCTAAACGATTATATTTAAATAATAACTCAAATTTGCAAACCTGAAACCTCCCTAAATTTAGATATTACACAAATAAGAATTTCATATATTCTTAAAATAAAGTGATTCATTCTGAAAAAAAACATTTATCTGTCTTTTAATATAATAAAAAATTAAAACATTTTATTGAATTTTGAATATTAAAAAATTGTGGATGAAATTATCATTATGTTAGCTTATAAAAACAGTAATACTGAAGTGGTTTTCCAATAATATAAATTACCATGGCTTTGCAAATCTTACAGATAGGATCTGAGATAATAAAATTGTTGGTAAAATTGCCTTTCAAGGAATAAGTTTTATTAATCCTGAAACGACAGTAGAAAGAGTGAAAATATCAAAATTCAATCCATTTAATAGTTTAGAAGACATGTATTATTGAAATAATCCGACTCTAAACTATTTATAATTAATATTTATTCAGACCTTAAGATGCAAACTGAAGGATTTCTTGATGCTATAAATACATACAAAATTACCTAAGCCATGGTGAAGTGAAAAATAAATACCACTTGAAAATATTTCAAAATACTCCATTCTCTCTTGCTTCTTTTTCCAAAATAAATCAAGTTTCTATCCTCTTAATTCACTGGAAGATTTCATGTTGATGAAATGACCATTAGTGGTAAGAGACCATTTACTTGCAAATGTGCCACATTTAGATCTGTTCAACAGTCCGTGAAGTAAATGATGTATATAAATAAAATCATTTGCGACAGATTTGGAAACTCATCTTCTAAATCGTATGAATTATATACACTTATTGCCAACTATATTAACTATTAAAAAAAGGGTTATTTCGTCTTTTTCTGCGGTGAGAGAAAACCGAATCATAGTTTAACATTTTTGCAGTCTTTATATATGGATTAAGAAGTTGACGCTAGAAAAATCTAGAGATTTTTTATTTACAATTGAGATACTTTTTTTAAGTTGAGACTGAATTTTCTCTCTTTTTTTAAAGAAATTCTTATCAATTATGTAGTCAAATTAAGCAAAATATGTTCAATTAAATAAATCTAAAATGTTCTACCGTACCATCTCAGTTAATCGTTTTTAACCATTAAACTATATTTTTTCTTTTTAGTTCAAAAATTTCTTTCATTTGTACGATATTTGGGAGCAGATTTTATACGAAAATAGAAAGAAACTTTGGTAGTATAAAGTATATATATCCCATTTTTTTTCTGGGTGAAATCATAGGCTGTTCTGACAATCTAGCAAAATGGCGAAAGCAAACAACTGATACTGCATATATTACTTTATTTTTAAAAACAGCATATAAACAGTACATTTAAAATGAACTTTTTTATTATTATGGCTCTATACTTTAATAGAAATAAAATATGCTATGCTTGTAGTTCCTAAAACAAAAATTTAGTTACAAATTGTTTATCTGCATAAAGCAGAAAAAGTTCTGTTATCTATGGACAATTTTAAGAACTAAACATCGCGTAGTCACTTTAAAACGAATAAGAAAATAGCTAGAATCTCTGGAATCGTTATAATGTCATTAGTATCCTTTTCATTTTGATGCAGCACTATCAATGGCGGAATTGGTATCTGTCTGGGACTGCTAAACCGTGAGAGGGCCGCAAACAAGTAGATAAAAAAAACTTTATTCTTCTAGTTGCCAAATAAATAGGTCTGTAAAAAATATAAATTATGTGAATGATAGAATATTACGGTAATATCAAAACTTGATCAAGTATAAATTATCAGGCTCCGATATGTTTTATTACATTCACTTAGTTGTTGGAATAGTTATATGTTCCGAACCTATACTTCAATAATATTGTGCAAAATCATAGAGGCTGGGTGGTCTAGAATCATAATAGGTAAACACATATATTTGTACAAAGTTAATAAAATAGAAAAGATTAATCTAAAATAAATCATAAACATGTTAAAATATATGGAAATGTGAAACTAAATTAATAATTTTATTAAAAGAAGGGAACCTCATAATGTGTACTATCTTGGGTCGCAAAATACCTAATTCCGCCTCTGAAAATTGTGTCATGTCGATAGTACAAAAGTTAAGACGTGAAGCAAAAGAATATAACCATTTAAAGGCTGATTTATTGTCAATTCAAAATCACAATTTTTTAGAACAAATCAGTAAATTATATAGTTTATGAAACTATATTAAAAATGCATCATGTATTATCTATGTACTTTTTCATGCCATAAATATAATTCTGTCTTGTAAAGTATTGTTTTGTCAAAACAAGCAAGAAGACGGAAATTATCAAATGAATTTTTGTGCTCTGTTTAAAACTATTGCGTGACAAAGAATCATAAAATGAGGAGAAATGTTGTAAATTCTAGTTGCGTAATAATTAAGAAAGCAAAAAATATTGTCCTTGAGAAAAATTTTGTCTCAACTATGATAAAAGCATTTGAAGCTAAATCTGAAAAGTTTTTGGTGTAATTACGGAAGTTGAACTAAACTAAGCTTGAATGTAATTAGTGCAATAGAAAGCGCATTCCATTACAAGTAGCTTATGAAATCCCTTTAAGTAAAGAAATGATTAAATCATAAAATAGCTATTGCGGATATAAATTAGCTTTGTAACTACAAAAGAGTCCTAAAATGCTTATGAATCATCACTTTATATTTCTTTAAAAGTACCAAGTAATTGAATTTTTTTTAATTCATTTCTATATTATTATGTTCACTAAAATATTTGGTAATTATTTATATCGTTGCAAAAAATAGACCATTCGTTATACAGCTACTTTTATATCGATGTATATCCCTATATCATAGAATTATATGGCGCATTTTTCTTCGTCGATACCACAGAAATCGATATTCTTCTACCAAAAGAAATTTATCTTTTTTACGACAAAAGTATCTTTCCCGGCTGCTTCCACTTCCTGTGTTCGAAAGATATCCTTCCATCCCATAAGTGGATATAAATTAGGTGGAAATTTCTACCCCTCCTCCTCCCCCCCCCCGCTCATGCAATTTTTTCTGAGTCAACTTCACCATGTATCACTAGATATTAGAAAAAGTAGAAAAACATGAAGAAAAAGGGGAAAAAACTCAGAGCATCATCGGTTTCTAGAAACTGATGATACTGCAGTTGGTCGAAATAGTCTTTGAGATTGATAGTGACATAAAAATGTTTTTCTTGTTTCTGTGCGTATACTTAATTTTCAACAAAGAATCTGTCTTACAAAGGGATTTAAAGAAACCTAGAAACGAAACATAAATTGGCAGGACTAAAGTCCGGCATGGTTGCCATGGCAACATAATTCAAATTTCCAACATGCTTGCAATGCAAAAAACAAAGGGTGAAAGTTAAGAGCTCTTTTTTCTAGCATATTATAAGCAAATGTAGGGATGAACTTTGCACTTTGGAAGTGAAATTTCAACGCAGAATGTGAATAGATATTGGGAACGTATGTTCTCATTCTGTGTATTTTAAAACAAAATGTAAACTTCAATTAACACAGAATATGTTAATGGAAACTTTACAAAGAAACTGTAAAGGAATTTGTTTCTAATTTAGCCGCGTGATTTCGAGTTTTTTAAATCAGTTGGTTGCCGAAACGTAACGAATTATACAATTTTTTTAAAAAAACGGTTCAGCTATTTCATAAACTTCATTTACAATCAACCTAATAAACGAATGTTGCTGTTACATGGAAAGAAATGGTCAATCAGTTAGAAAGAAAATCAATGATTGTAGACTTCCAAGCAAACAATGATAATGATGTAACTTTATTAATTTATAATACCGCTGCAACATGCTTATTCTGTACTTTTTATTTTTCATATATTTTATACTAAGCGATTCATTAATCAATATAGAAGACAGACGATTATTTTTACAGAGAATTTTCTTAAATTTTTGAATGTAGAAAAAAAACCTTGAATTTTTGTATAAATTAGAGACAGCTCTCAATGGAAACTAAAGACAACATTAGTGAAACTGAAGACGATATTGGTTTCTCTACGATGTTAATTTTTACCGCCTAGTATAATATCGGAAAAAAATTATATCGTAGAAAAATCGCAATCATAGATACATATAATCGCATTAATTTTAACATCGTTTCAAATAAATTCAGTTATAATTTCTAACCAGCCATGTGAAATACTTTTATTCCTTACCGCCATTTAACTTGCTTCCTTTTCAATTTATTTTATGACGCATTTAAAGGAGCAGTTAAAAATTCACTGTGGGCTATTTATAATACTCCTATTGTGTAAATGTTTTGGAAGCGAAAACAGAGAAAATCAATCGTCTACATGAATAACAAAAATATTGCAAGAAACAATAATCAATACACTTCATAAAAATTCATCGCGCAAAATGCTAAATTTTCTTGGAAACACTTTTTGTTGTTTCTGTCGCATGCAAATAATGCACTTAGTCTCCTCCATATTACTTTCCTTCGTAATTTACGGAAACTTTCAGCAAATTCTTCACCCATTCTGAATAGTAAAATGTAATTTTCTTTCTCTCATAAAAATTGCATAGCTGGACATTTTCTTGTCTTTTTCCACGGCTGTAGATCTGCAGCGTCTGTATTAATTATATTTGCATCTGCATTGCAAAAATATTGCTGATGTTGCGGTTGCTTTGTTTTTGCTTGACATATATTAACCCTTTTAATTTATGTATCTTTCTAAAGGTAGCTGTATGCTAGCTTTGTTTCAAAGATAACAGGCAAAGATAAAGCAATCTTAGTCTGTACTTTGCAGTAAAGTAACACTTAAATGGCATTACTATTATTATTCGAAGGATACATTAAAAATAAAAAGCCTATTTTCAGTACGTGTAATGATGCATATCTTTGATAGCTGAGATTTTCTATAGTACTTGCAATTGTAAATAGTTTCTATGATTTAAATTTCTTTTACACAGCACCTGTCTCGAAACAAGAATTTAAAAAAATTAACTTCCGTTTTAAATTAAGTGAGAAATCATTCCGATCATATTTGAAATGTTCTACATTAAAATAGAAGGAACGTTAACTTTTGAATTCAAAAATTGTATGTATTAATGATTCATGTTTTCGATATATTTCCATTCTTTAAGCTATTCTTTAATTTATGAAAAACTTTATTAAACAAAACGGATTTAGTGTTACAATTCCTTATACCTTCAATAAACAGAATAATTAAATAGTTACAATGGATTTTTTATTCATCTTTTTTTTCCAAGTTATTAGTAATATTCTCTAAATGTTATATTGAATTGTTTTTATTCGATTCTTGTTCAAATTAATTTCGTATCGTTAGTTCTGATTCCGTTTATCATATGCAAAACTACTGAAGCAGAATTGCTCAAAGGTCTAAATTAATTACTGATTCTCAAAATTAGAAATATTCTTATATTTATATTATTTTCACGCACAATTAATTTATTAATCGTGCATGTTATATATTTAGTAAACTGGTTCTTATTTTCTTTTCAGTAAGTAGTTTATAATATTTTATATAAAATATTAATTATAAAATATATATATAATTTCACTTATAATTTTTAGCAAAATTTATAGAAGTAAAAATATTTTATTATCTTTTGTATTAAATATCTTTAATATTAAAGATTATTTTTTAAATTGTAGTCATTATACGATACAGTTATTGTTATTAATTTTTATTTAATATTGTCGACAAGTAGCATATAATCAAAATAATAATTTATACTGAAATCATTGTATTTACAGAAAAAGAATTGAAATTAAAAATTCAAAAGTTTGGTTCTACACAGAAAACGGATCGCGACTACATAATTTCGTTGGATAAATTATAATATAGATATTAAATTATAATATGATAAGAATTATCAAAATTATACTATTGGATAAATTATAATTATGATAATTCTACCATAATAGTTTAGAAGTTCGACAATAAGGTACACACATTTGGTTTAATTTAAATTAAACTGAACCAGAAAATCTAAAGAACCGTTCATGAAATTTCTTTCTTCTGGAAATAATTTATCCAAAAATAAAATGCCTTATGATTTTTAATTGTATGCTATCTAGTGATTATGCAAACATCGTGAGAAAATGTGAATAATGTTTTCGAAACTTACGTGACAATTTTCATTAAATTTTTGATTATAAAAATTAATTAATTTTAGCTTTTCTATAAAAAAACTAAGGTTATTTATCTTATAAGAACATATTTCACACTTGAATTCAGACAATCAACTTTGTGCTGAAATGCATGATTTGAACTAGAAATTTTTGAATTTATTAATAAAATGCGATTAATCATATCTTCTCTCGAAACAGCTTTTCTGCTTGAATACATGAAATTCGTATGATAAATTTTTTTCGTTGAAAGAGTTATTATATTAAAAAAAGTAAAAAAAAACACTTCTAAACAAAAGTGGCAAACGATAAAATATAATTTTGTTACAGTAGCATAATCGGATAATTACTGCCTCCAATTTAATTTTGTAGTATACTGCGCATGTTTCAAGAGGAAAGCACATGTGATATCACAACATAACATAAGATAACGTGCAGTTAGATGTAAATGATATATAGAATTGCGTCTGTCATTGACTGAAGAATCGCGCAGGTTGATTCATACTAAACACTTTAATAATTGTTAACAAAAATATTTTAAAAAATTTCTAGATAGTTGCAAACATAACTCCCATAGAAAAATCAATAAGTATTTTAAAACGCTTACTTTTTTTTAATTCGCTACCATGCAATTATATGATGATTTGCTTTCACATTTAGATATGTTTTGCTTTTGACGTCTGAATTCTGCTCAATCCATAAAACTAGACAGAAGTTTCCTGAATTTCATTCCAGGATGTTCAAGAACTTTGGAGCAATATGATAGCTGGAGGAGGAGGAGTATATAAAATCATAAAAATAAATAAATAATTTTTTTTTTTAAATAATGAATCAGATTCTACTGAAGGGCCGCTATGTAAGAGGGTCTGCTACTCATTAAATCTGTCGTCCTTCCTCTGATGTGTTGTGGAAATTTGGAGACGAAATGCCAGCTCAGGTTTGTCCTCGTCATCTCACCGGGGTTTGAAATTACAAGATAATTTCCCCAAGAACCCCAATGTTGCTTCAAAATGGGATGTTGATATAATTTAACTAAACTAACCCATCTGCCCTTTTGAAACCGTCGGATTAAAGCGGATTGCCTAAATGCCAGATTATAAAACTGTAAATTATTAAATGTTGATACGCGGCGAAAACAATTTCTTTCTTTATCGCATTACATGAGAAATAAACTCTCAATAACCCCAACTTCCGACATCTGTCTTAAAACAACACTTTAAAATCTTTAAAAGAAAACACTCTTTTCAATTACGGTTCGTATTGTTTCCTGACGGAAGCCTCTAGTCAGTAACAAAACGAAAGCGCCACTGGGAGGTCAATTACACCTCCCACATTATATTTCTATTTTGGTATTATCGATCCGTCTGATCTATTCATTCCCAGAACACAGAGGCTCTTTTCTTAGACATTTAATATTTAACTTCTTACTAACCTCGGGCCTGACAGCGAAGAAAAGAAATATTCTATGAGTAATACAGAAGTCTGGTGCTCAACTACTCGGAAAAGATATATGAATAGAACTCACACCGATCACAGCAAGGAAAAGTGCTAGAGCATTGAATTAGCGACCTTCATGCTTCGCTGAGGATTTAGTGAAGAATTCATAAAGCTTTTTCACTCAATGAAAAACATTCCACCGTAGGTCGGTCGAATGGGAAAGAATAGGTGTATCTTCCGAGATAATCAGAGTATGTTTATGCTCAATAACAAGTTTCGTTTTATAGAAATCTTGTCATGGCGTTCTTAATTATCTTCAAATATCTGTTATTGTAATACTCTTATAATATTTATTATTCTTCAAAATCAGGATTAAGTAATATTTCAGTTTTTTAATTTATATTTTTTATGAAACATTTAAGATATAAATAAACAAGAAAAATTTATTATTTGCTGACAATTATTCAAATTTATAATTTTCGTGAGTTTTTCCCCAGTTATGGCTGATAGATTTTAAATTTAACTAACATAATTATTTCCCTTCTACTTTCTTATATATTCTGTATGTATGGCGCATTTTGTGTTTAGCTTCGCTGTATAGAATAAATAGCTCATATATTGTGAACCTTTTTTTTTTTTTTGACTTATCAGATCCGAAATTTGAAACAGATCTATAATTTTGATGGCACGACCACATACCAAATTACATTTATCCAGCTTGTTGCATTTTTGAGCCATGAAATTTCCTTACACTCTGAAAACACGCCGAAAGCTGGCTAGCCAATCAACGAATTCTTCACAAAATGAATACTGAATTTATTCTGCTCCTTTGAGCTTTTCAAGAAAGTTTCCGTTACAAAATGTTTCATCATAGTCTGGGGGTTTTGTTTCAAGGATGCTTAGTGTGGAAAATTAATCTTGAACCTTGAATGACTTGTCAGAATCCTCGTTTGATTCTTCTTGATTCCTTTTTTTTTTCTTTATTGTTTCTCAGGTGTTGTTTTCATGATGACAATTGTAGTGTACTATTCCGTATTTGTCAAACCATTATTTGGTTTGTTTTGAGTGTTTCAGGACTCTTAACTATCAAATTAACTACTTGACTACCTAAATAATTAGACTATTAGCTACCTAATAAATGCTTCTAAACTTGAAATTACAAACACTTATCAACGTCATAAATTATTTTAGTATTCTTTAACTAATTAGAATTGCTTAACTAATACATCATAAAATATATTTTTTATAATGTCTCTTAAGGTATTAATTTTGAAAGTAAAATCTCCTAATACGTCTTTCTTAAATTTTCTAATCTAGAAAGGTTAGTTTTTTTTTATTTGAGAGAAATATTGTTTCAAACAGTAATCAGTCAAAAATTGCCATGGAACATGAGTATTCAAATATTACAAGCATCAGTATTTCTTTCAAAATACTTAACGAAATTGATGCGTGAAAAAGTAAGAATAAGAAAAGTGCAGGAAAAAAAATCATTCTTTAAATGCAGGAAAAATTTTATTCTCATAATAATAACAGCTGAAGATTGACGAGGTACTCATAATTATTTTATAAATAATGGAAGCTTCCGTAAAATTAACATACTGTACTTAATTTGGAATTAAAAATTATTTAAAGAATTGTATTTGAATCAATAATTGAAATATTCCATTATTCAAGAAAGTAAAATCAAAATACAAATCATAGTTTTCGCCGGAAAAAATATATAGATCACTTTCAATATATTGCTCAATCGTTTATCTTATTTTTGATTCTAAAAAAAGAAACATAATAATGCGAACATTTTCTTTCATTTCTGAATAGCAAATCATTGATCCCTTCCTGCTCAATGGTGTAGAACTTTTCAAGTTTCATGAGAGTGTTTGGAAATTTCATGAGAGTGTTTGGAAAATGAAAAAAAACGCAAAAAAAATGAAGATATTGTTTATACCATTTTATACGGAATTTCAAAACAAACCATCCGAACTTTTAAAAATATTTATCGATTTAGAGTAGAAAAAAAATATTTTTTTCTTCTTGTAATGAAAATATTTGTCCATTCTCCTCTCAAAAACTATTAATCATTTTTGTTTTCAAACTGATCATGCGCAATTACACAAGCAGTCAGAAGTCAACGTTTTTAATGCTGCTATACTCATCCCAAGCGAATAATATATGCATGCAAAAATTGAAAAAAATGCGTTATCTTAAAACAGCTGTTTATGAACTTTCGTTAATGTGCTCTTTACATGTCATAAAAAATAAGCAACTGCCGTTGAAAGAAATTTTTCTTGACTTTTGAGTTCATATAAAAATGAATAATGCTCTTTTATATGCGAAAAATGGAAAATAATGGCCCAGAACTATTCATATTTAGATTATTTGTTCTTGTTTGAAAATTTTTCTGATTTTGTTCTTAGAACTGAAAAATTGCCTTAAATTAAATAACTGAAATTAAAGATATAAACTAGATTTAGTTTTTTTTTTAAAAGCCAGTTAAAGAGTTCATTTTAAATTATTAAACATTCATGTGAATAAAATGTGAACAAAAGACCAGGATTAGACAATATATTCTCCTTTTTTGAAATTTTGATCTGGATTGTGGATCAAATTAATATCTGATTGATCCATATTATAATTATCAACGTATTAAAAAAGTCAATTGCCTTCATACTGAAATAATGAGGAATCTGACTGAAAAAAACAGAATCTTAAAAGTGTCAGCAAATTGTTTCTTCATCTTTTCCAGCATTTTTTAAAAATTAGTTAACTGCTTCGTACTTTTTTATTCTTATTTATTTTCATATTTTTTGAGAATTTTTATTTTTCTATGTTGTTTCATTATTCTAATGACTTTATTTCTTCAATCATTAGATTAAGTGTCAAAATATAAGAACTCTGTGGCAGATGAATTCAAACTGAGCGTTTATAAAATGATTTACTTAGTTCAAAATATAGTGTCACTGTTTTATTGAAAAATCATTCTTTAGTTCTGGAATATTATTTAGATATTATGAACAAAAAGAGGGTAATAAAGAATGTGATTTACTACAGAAGAATTCTTTATAGCGAATGTTTCATGAATATAATGAATGAAATGTTTGAAATATAGCCAAACGATTCTGTTATAAAGTAGCATTTATTGTCTTCTTTAATACTCTCGGCGAAAATTTATCTTGGTTAGTGAATAAATAATAAAATTAATACTTCAACATTGGGATCCATATTAGAGAGAGTGTTTTGATATTCTGGTATCAAAAGACCATAAATGTAATTTTCGGAAATTTCAGTTAGATATGTATATTTTAAGTTTTCATGTCAATTTTTTTAATAATTTATTGCATGGATTTTTACAGATTAATGTGTCATCGTGAATTATAATTCTTATTAGTAAATATCCATATCAAAATGCAAAATCACTCTGCTATTTCGGTAAAACTGCCTTAAATCGGTAACAAGCAAACAATTTAATAAAAACTATAAACAAATGTAGTTCTTCCTTCAAAGGTATTCCATCTTGTGTGTTAAAAATATCAAAGGAAGCATTATCTATCTAAAATGCTTTGGTGTTTACCTTCTTTCTGAGTTCTCAACATTCTTTAGAATTTTTTTTCCGAGATTTGTTAATATGCTTTTATGAATTTATTCAAACTTTTATAGCCACAGTTTTGTTTAATTTCTTTAGAGAAGGAATATTATTGTTGCTAATCAACTGCTTTGTTGATATATATATATATATATTTTTTTTTTTTTACTATTACGCCTTAATTATATGTCTCTCCATTTACAAAGGGGCGATTGATTCTGAACTCTTCTGAGCAAATTGATTGATATAATCATCAAAATAATATTTTTAAAAATTACTTTGCTGTTACAAACTTATTTTTGTAATAAATTATGTGAATTTTCATTTGTATTAATGCTTATTGCATTTTAGTAAGTTTTATCATTTGTCTATTTATTACTATGTCTTATTATTATTGTCTATTTATTTTATTTTAAAGTTACCGTAAATACATAGAGTTTGTTCTATGTAAGAGCTACATTATGAGTCATCTTCTGAAGAAGAAATGAATAAAGAAAATTCTGCGGTGGCATACTTTGCTGCTTTTATAAACTGATTCTTTCCCAAAATTTCTCGGAAGTATGAAATCTAAGATGTAAAACTTTATCACAATCTAGTATAAGATGCGTGGGTATTTTTGAAGGGGGGGGGGGGTTGACACGTGAATCAATTTTTTAAATTTACAGGTGTTTTTCCCCCCTTTCTGAAGTGATATTTTACAGATATGCAATCCTAACAAGCTTTACCAAAACTGCATCAAAAATTCATTTTAAAATCGTGCTTATTTTAGGGAAAAACTATCAATAGCCTAGTAATTTTTCTTAAGTTTTATTGATCCATTTCCTCAGACATCGGGCAATTTAAAAGTTTGCGTTAAACCAAATTAATTATCATTAATAAATTTGGCTGATATTTCTAGAAGTATAAGATTGTTAAGTTCGCTATGTACTAAAAATTTAATAAAATTGTTAAGAAAAGCTAAAACTTTTTTCTTTACCTGAAAATGAATTTAAGCCCCCTTTAATAATAAATTATAAAGTTATTGAAATTAGAAAATTTCAAATTTATATAGTAATTAAATTTTATATTTTAAAAGATATATTTTAATGAAAAAATAGTAAACTAAACACTTCCAAGAAAGGAAATAATAGAAACATAATAACTCAGGAGATTCTTAGTTGCTTATCATATCAGAAATCATATTTATTTTAATAGTAATGATTTTGACATTTAACTGTTTGTACTCATAATATCTATTGAATGTTAATTTCTTCTTGAAGATAGATAACTAACAAACAAACTGAACATCAGCGTACATTGAATAATTCCTTATTAAAAATATAAGAAAATTGTTTCGATTTTTAACGATTATGAATGGATTCTTTCCCTCTCAGAACATTTTTAATAATTAACATTTTTAAAAATGTTAATGATTTTGATTTTTAATTTTAATGATAAATGATTTTTAATTTTAATGATAAATGATTTTTAATTTTAATGATAAATGATTTTTGATAAATGATAAATGTTAATGATAAATGATTTTTAATTTTAACATTTTGAAATAATTAACATTTTTTAACTCATTTATGAGAATATTGTACACATTTACTCAGCTATTATATTATAAAAATAAAAAAAAATTCATCATTATCGCACTAAAGCTGCGATGAACTCATTTATTTTAAGAATAAGCATTCTCCATACTTGAAAAAAAAGATAGATATCTGTAGATTTGTGCACTTACAATGCAAAATATTTTTATGCGTTGCATCTATGTAAATAATAAATACAAACAGCAATATAAGATTTAAATATTTTCGTGAAAATTCGAAGTTTTTTGCGTGTGTCTGTATAAATCCAAATGTTACTTTATAAATAATTATTTGATTATCACTGCAGAAAAAGCACGATTTTCTTTATCGAATATATTTCGGACTTGTTAATGAAAAGAGGGCAAGAATATTTATCTCGAAACAAGGTTAATATCAGGATGAAAAAATCCGAATTCCAACTGGTTGTTTAAATATCATTGCGCTATTTGCGAACAGAGCGGAACAATAACTGAGCTTGACGGAGAAAACGTCCTTTCAAGTTATTTACATAACAATCTTCCTAATTGTTTTTTTATTTCCTTTTTGCTCAGCCGTGTGTATCTCTTCAACATCTGCCATCAAAAGATCTTTTTATCTTGATAACAGCAGCTCTTTATATCGTTTAAATTCCCTGAGATTAAACTCTATTTATATTTTTTTTCTCATTCAATATTTGTCCTTGTTTTTCAAATATGTAATTGCAAATTGCAAATGGATCTCCGAATCAATAATTCTAGAGCATGTTTAATTACATCATAATTTTCCAGACATTGATGTAAAAGATAACTATCTAGCTTTTATTGAACACCATATTTAAAGAGTGAGTCAATTTGATTCATTTAAGATTTTCTTTCTATGTTCACAATTTTTTTTTACATTTAAAGTAGTTGTCGGTTACATACCAATGCAAATTCATCCCTCCATTTACTCTTTAATTTGTATTTCCGCATGTAGTGTACATATTTTTATGCTATTTTGGGTGAAATTGGCTCTTTAAATGATTTTATAGTTCCATTTAACCTTTTGATTCATTTTATAGCTTGTTATTTTTTCTCTTTATGAAATACATATAAAATCTGTCATAAAAAAGAATTTTAAAAAGTTTCTTAGAAAAACCTTAAAAACAACTTATGCATTATGCAACTTATCCATTAAAAACAACTTTCATGTTCAGTCTTGTAAATTTCTCTAATTAGTTGTATACAAAATTCATAGTTTATATGATGTTACTGAATCTTACAAAAATGCTGTCGTAAGATGTAAAGGCGTTTGTGCCGTATGCAATAAAAATTCCTAAGTAAAGGTATTTCAAAAACAATATATACGTGTAAAAATGTTTTCAATAATTTTTTTTTCCTAATTAATAATTTATTTAAATGAAATCAATTTTTTTTAAATAAAATCTAGTTCTGATGTGTCAGTCAAATTGACTTAACTCATTAAAAATGGATATGAGTCAACAGTTATAAATCAAGTATTAAGTAATAAAAAAAAAATCTGTACGCACATAGAACGACAAAGAACGTTGTTAACGACAAAGGGAATGGAACCTAAATATGTAGTTTTTCTAAAGCTGCAAAAATTTAACGACCAAACAATTTTTGGGTTTCGAAAGTAATACTTGTTTATACTATGTCGTTTCAGAAGAACTCTGTCAAAATATTTCAACTATATTTTAAACTTCAGTGATAAAAAGATTTACAGTGTTTTCAGTTTGGGATAACGTACTTACAAAAAAAAATGTTTCTAGTTATTGAATCACAAAAATTCATATATAATGATTGACTGAATTTTGAAGAAAAGATAAATGAGTGCTTTCAGATACATAATTTCCACTACGATTTTGAAATTCAAAAGAAAATCAAATTTGATCGAAGAAAATACTGACTGAAAAAGAAAATAAATTCTCACTCGAAATGTTGTTTTCAAGATATTTTATAAAGAGTAATTTTTAAATAAAAAAAATGATATGACATGAATGGTCAAATGATATAAATGTAAAAGAAAGCGGAAGATTAAAAATGAACAGATAGTTTTTTTTTAAATGCAATGTGCAATAAAAACATTTTTAAATGAATTTCTTGCTTCGATATGAGTGCAATAAAACTGACATTTAAAGAAATTCCGAATGATGGTGGAAACTAGAATGCAAAATGTACTAAAATATTTCTTTTTATTCGTAAACTAAAAATAAATTTTGATTGCATAAAAAAATAGATACAAAAGAATATTATCTCAAGATGGTATTTTAGCAAATAAGTGTCATTACTGACTGTTAATGCTATTTTTTAATAACTGATACATCAGTTTATAGAAGCTCCTAGTGATAGTTTCATGCTCCTTCTGTGTAATATTACATATTCATAAAATGCTTGTGCTTTTGTAGCATAACGCCATTCTGTGCCCCGGTGCCTATAACACTAACTAATCTAATTAATTGGATGAGCACAAGATGGAAGGAAAAAAAAAGAAAAAATGTTAAAAGAAAGAAAGAGACGACAAACCATCCAGGGATATCCAGAGAGAATCCCATCAGTGTCAAATCCTACACGACTGTATTCAATTTTTGGTGAAGTAATAACTAAATGAAGGGGACAAGAATACTTAAACAAATGGTGACTATCAGAACCTCAGATTCGTGATCAGGCTTTCGTAAATTCAAAACGGGATTTTATGGAAGATCTTCCCGGTTTACGACCTTGACACATGCTAAATCCTTAGAGGTGGTCCAATGTCATGACAATGAAAATAAATTCGGTTCTTACGATGATTCAAAATTATGAGGTCCATTCCTAAATAGCCCTCGCGTAGTTTCTAAACAGAACATTGATTTAACTAAACTAATCTGTCTTCTATAATACCATTTTTGACTCCAAAGCTCAGATGTGCTGGATATTTCATGGGAGTTTGAATAATATCAGAGTTTGAGTAAATCAACAGAATTGGCCGAATTAAATTTACTTTATTCCTAAGTATTACTTAGAGAATAAACGTTTAAGAAAACGATTGGACTGTGGTATCCGGATCCTGAATGACCAGGTCGCTCGACAATAATATAGACAGTAAGATCATTTACAAATGGCATGCATCAGCCTCTCTCGAATCAGATATACCTGAGATGTGGCGAGCACAACCATATCACCTTTAATATGTCCTCAAAACAAGCGGGAACCTTCATACTGAGGCGAGGTACTTCTCATATTTTCTGCTTCTTGTATTTGTAATACCCCCTCAGAGAGGATATTAAGAGGATAAATGGTGCTTGTTGACGCTTTGTAAAAACTATTCTTCAATAGAAGCTTAATTTTTTTTCAATATTTAGAATCTTTAATACTTTTTTGACAATTATATCGATTCTTTTAGCTACAATTAAGTAATCTAAAAATTAAGGATGCCGAAATTTTTATACCATTATTATTATTTCAGATTAGATAAAATATATTATCTTTAAATTTCAATGTTTTCTGGCTTGAGTCAAATTAAAGTGATTTTGATCTAGAACTTTCTTTTTAACTCAATCAAAAAAAATGTTAATTCTTTGCACTTCATTAACTGTGCTAGAAGGACACGGCAATGAAACTACACTTTTTGTTTTTGAATAAATTAAACAGGTTAATGACTTAATTTTAGCTGTATCTCAGTTACTTAGACCTTAATTACTTGTTTCGATTTCAAATCAAATTACCTACTTTTTAACGCACAATGTTGTGAAATTATTTCACAATTTCTGATCAATCAGAATTCAAAAAATTTACATTTACAGAAGTTCGTTATGACAATGAAATGCTGTCCATGGACTTTGTCGCCAGCTTAATTTTTCGCTTTGGAAAATTTATCTCCACCTTTAAATTGGTATACATTGTGAAATCAACTTGATGCAATGCAAAAAAAAAAAAAAAAAACTTTTCTTGCCGTATTGCTATCTATTCGTAAGCAAATTCAGAACACTCGAAACTCGTGGAATTTCCAAACATGTTTCTTTGTCATTAAGTGGCAGTGAGCCAATTAATGCCCAAATTAAACAAGAAAAGATCTTTAAAATTGCAAATTTAGAAAAGCCTTTAATTTAAGAGATTAGAGATCAGATCTGTTTCTTTAATGTAAATATAATATCTTGAAACTAAATTCAATGTCGAAATGCCAATGTAATTTTCAAGGAAATGCCCCTGAGAAAAGGAAGGGTCTTCGTTGTTTAAATATTATTTGGTTTATCAAAATATTACACTTTTTCTGCATACGATATTATTAATAAAAAATTATTACGCCATTGTCCCACTGAACTTAAAATATAATTTCCGGAACACAAACTCACTGATAATTCACTTTTTGCATTCACCAGAAATTCTCTATTCCGGAAGTCAGGTTAAAGCGCAACATCCATCACTATAACAAACGTAATGTGTTCCTTGTAGTTTTAATTTGTTGCTTATAAATAAAATTTAATAATAGAAATGTCAGGTTCCTTCACTACCCTTTTCCCTTTGGCATCGTAAAATCTCTCCGTTGATCCCAATTATTTCATACATTTCGGCATGTTACTTATAAACAACAGTTCATTTCGTTTTAAACTATTTGATTGAGCGTTACTTATAAACAACAGTTCATTTCGTTCTAAACTATTTGATTGAATACACTAGCACTGCACATCAATAATGTTCAAAAACTAAAAGAAAAAATATATATCTTAAAATAAATTTGTGCGAAAGAGAAAAAGATAATTGGCTGTTGTAGAAGAGCTGAAAACTTTACTGAAACAATGTATTTCAAAAAAACTGTTTTAAATTATATAATTTTAAAAGTTCTTATTCGTGGAATAAAAAAATTAGCTAGCAGGTGTGAAACATTTTGCAAATTTTTCAAATATTCTATTTATTTTTTTTTTATTTCCTTAAAAATCAATTTATGTCATTCATGGATATGAAAACAGAGTAAATTTCAGTTTGTAGATCATTTCCTTGAAAACTTTATTTAAAAAAAACTTTTTTGTGAAAATTTCTAAAAATCTTAAAATATACTACCGAAATCTGAAGAAAAAAACAGATGGAAATAAGATTATATAGCCCGTTACAAAATTGTTTTTCTTTCAAAAATGGCTATATCTAAAAAAAGAGTCGTAAAAAAACATTTATCATCAGACAATTTATTGATTCATACATCACTTTTTAATCTGGAATGACCTGAGATATTGATCTGTATATCGACTACATCAGTTTCTACCTTTCGGCAAGTAAAAGCTGAATAAATACAGAATTCCAATAGGTCTCGAAGAGTCTTAAACGCTTTTAAACTTTTCCCAAGATTCAGGTTCAGTTTCTTTTAGTTTAGTATATTGATTATTCGTATATTATTTAATAACTTTTAATTAAAAAACTTTCAATGGGCAATTATTTCTGAAAAATTATTGATAGTAAAGGGATAATTTTCTAACGTATATTTGTAATTTAAGAACGATAAAATTAAATTACTTAAGGAAATTTAAAAATATTCAATTAAAAATTAAAAAATTGTTTTAATTGGAAAATAATTAATTTTTGAAAAGTAAGCGTTAGAAAAATTTATTTTTACAAATCTCCTGAATGAAATTATATATATTAGTAGATAATAGAATTGTGTGTTATAGAGGTTTTTCAGTTTAAACGCGTTGTGTTAAACTACATATAAGTGTTTCTATTAAAAATAGTAAATTCATAAAAATAATGTAATAAAGATATAATGTATACCATGAAAATCATGCAATAACTATATAATGTATACTATAAAATTAATGTAATAAATGTATAATGTAACCGTAAAAATAATATAAGTCTTTTTTTTATATCTTTATAGTCCTTTCAAAATAAAATGTAAATTTCCATAAAATAGGTGATAAATATTAGCTGCATTCAATTTTGTATTATTTGACAAAAATGTAAGTAGGTACCCGACGGAATCGATTCAGTAAAAATTTTGAAACAGCTCACTTTTTTTTTTAAGCTTACCAGAATTTGAAATCAACAGAAATATTTTAATTTTCAACTATTGATAAACATCGTATCTGGCTAATGAATCATCCAAAGAATATTTTTTGTTGAATGTAGTAACTCTTATTTTTCCAGTGGTGGAAGGGATTTAATAAAGCTGAAATGCCAGTGCAGATAGTAGTTTTTCTAAGCCAGATATATCATTTCCTCGCTCTTACATACTTTCACTCTATGAATGCTATCTCTTACACTTGAAATTCTTCCTTTTCTCTCTCTCTCTCTCTCTCTTCAACATAGCTTTATACATTATTGTGTGCTTGCACATTCATCGTATATTTGGTTCATTTCTGTGTGGCGCAGGGCGGGGCAGAGTATTATATTTTGATATGTTTGGCTCATCATTAGGGACTGCAATATCAGACCAAAATTTCAATACCGGTATTCTGTATTTTTTAGATTTTAATACGGGATACCGGTTTTAATACCGGTATTAGAAACTTTAGAAAAAGAAAGAAAACTCAGATGTTTCTTTGTTTTATTTGACAGCTTTATTAGAGAGTGCAAATATCACAAAAAATAATTTGTAACCTATAAATTATAACAGTATATACAGAATCACAAAAAAGTAAAGGAACATCTCATTTATTTAAATCACAAAAAAGTGTAAATATCACTATTCAGTCTGTGGTACTATTACAAATTTTTCAAAAGTGATCTTAAAAAATATAATGCATCAATTGTATTGTTATTAAGCCTGAAAAGTAATTTTGTGCCAAAATTACCATCTGTCGAAAACGCTCTCTCGGCATCTACGCTAGTTAGTGGTACTGTTAACAATGCGCGATATACTTTTTCCAAGTATTTACCTCTAAATCCCTCATCTTCAAATAAATAGATTTCTCGTCGAATAGTTTTGGATATAGCTGATTTCTGTATTTTGGTTCGTTGAAAATTTTTTTATTTATCGCTAATTCTAATTTTTGTTCAAGACACAATTCCTTTTCACTATCGACATTTAGTATCATCATAATCTTCGATAATTGAACCGAATTCTTCTGAATGTGGATAGGTTTGTGGGTAAAAAATTTTAAGAAAATTTACTATAAACTTAATCAGATTTGAATTGGTTATTTTCTTTTCTTTTTCATTTTTATTTTTAAAATCATTATAATTATGTAAATACCACTAGACATTTTTTTTTATTTCGGTATGTCTTTCTTCTGTGCGATTTTTCAATATAATATACAATTCTTCAGATAGTGATGTGTGCTGTTCTTTCAGTGACTGCAACATGAAATTTATTGTTACATTAGCTGTTAATAAATTAGTATCTCTCCGACATAATGCCTCAATAGTCAGTTTTATTGGAAATAGAGCTGATACAGTTCTGGATTTAAGTTGAATTCACTATCTGAAAAATTAATTTACAGGTTTAAGTCAATTATTGCTTTTTGGATTGGATTTCTCAGTTTCAAAACTCGTTCCATCATTATGAGTAAACTGCTCCAACGCGTTTTAGAATCTAATATTAACATATATTGTGTTTTATTTTCAGTTAGTATATATTTTAGTAATATATCATTTTTTTATAGGGGAACATTTAAATATCTTAACAATTTTTCGAACTTTATAAAATATAGGAAGCAATTCTTGATGGGTAAATATTTCATTTCATTAGCAATATCTTCTTCAACAATTACATTGTCAATACCACTCACACTCTTACTCTCTTCAAATTTGGAATCCGAAGTTTCTATATCCACAGTATTTGGATTATTCTGTTCTTTATTTTTTTGTTATAATACATCTATTACTCCTAATTGAATTCCATGAGCATAGCACAATTACTGATTTGTACCAATCAACTTTCCATCTTTTTTCATAACTGTTGCTCCATCAGTCGTTATGGATACAATATCTTATTTCAGGGATAATCCATGTTTCGCTAATTTAGATTTGAGCAATTAATTAAGCCATTAATTAGCTAATTAATTTCGTCCGTTTAGGAGACATAAAAAGAAAAACGTATACTATTTTGCTATGTTGGCGATCCCTGAATATATAGTGGAGATAATTTTAAAAACTAGTAAATACCATAAAAACCATTTTTTTATAGGGGAACATTTAAATATCTTAACAATTTTTCGAAATAACGGTATTTAAACTTGTGAATACCGGTATTACAAAATTGTACAAATGGCTCAAAATACCGGCATTTGGTATCCCGGTATACCGGTATTGCAATCCCTACTCATCATAGCCAAGTTTGTTATATGCCTGCCCATTGGCGCATTACAGGACAGACTTTTTAACTTAAAGTTGTCACATTTAATTTAAACATATTTTGAGGGACTTCGAAGTGATTTTTTAGAAAGTTTTATTAGAATTTTAATTAATTAAAAAATGAGCAGAATTTCAGGATTCTTGTATGATGAATGTACAATAAGGTTTTATTCCAGAAAACATTATTGAAGAATAATATATTTTAAAACAGCTTAAAATTTCAAAACTTATTATTCAGAATTATATATTCAGTTTCCCATAATTTTACCTGAATTTTAATAAATTTTTAAAAATAATTTCAAATGTGATATCCATTGTAATTTTCATAGTTGAAATTTAAGACAACTCTATATCATTTATTCATTAGATCATTAAATCTTTTTTATAGTGAAAGATCATTATATCTGAAATAAATTTTTAAATTTTTACTTTACTCTTAATCTATAAAAAGCCAGTAAATAATTTTATAGATTACATTTATCAGATTTTCTTTGCATAAATCTGCATAAATTTTAGCAAAAAGTAATTTCACTTTTTTCACTTTGAATTAAAATTGCCATGTAATATTGTTCACGTTACATCCGTTGGGGGGGGGGGGGCAAACATCTTTACTCTGGTGTGGTTTACTCCAGTGGGTTGACTACTGTACTTTCATTAGCAGTATATACATGTGGTAACTCGAAAATGCAATGACTTTAAAAAATGTAAAAAAAATTTGGTATGCAAATGTAGTTGCAGTTCTGCGTCAAATATTGGCTGTAATCGTTTGGAAAAAAAGTGTTAAAAATACACATACGATTTTCTGGTACTTGTGTATTAATAGCATCTGCATCTCAGCGATTAAAAAAAATGCCGAAAATCGCTCTCTAACAAGCTCTTTCGTTACTACTCGTTTATCCCGCTGGTGTGGCGTGGTGTGGAGAGAGGGGATGCCAGCTCAGGTGTCGTGCTCATTCCCTGACCGCGGCTCAAAATTATGAGATCCATCCCAAAATAGCTCTAGTGTTGCTTTAAAACAGGACGTTAATATAGCTAAACTAAATTAAGCCATATAATATTTATTAAGTATACTTGCACTATTTGGGAACTTTCCAGAACTTAAGAAAATATAGATTTTTTAACACTTTATTTCATGAAAAGATAGCAATTCTCCTTATTTTAAAGGTTAAAATATATGCAGTAATTAATTTTTGTTATTCATTTATGCAATATAACTAGATTAAACGTGAAATCTATAATCGTTCTTAAATACAATTATTACAATAATCATTAAAATTATGAGTAACTTGAATGACTAAAAAATATCCGATAGTTTGTCATAATTATTTTCATCAAAAATTTAACTTTTTTGATATTTTACAACTTATGAATGCTACCAGAGACAGATTGAAGACCATAAGTGCTCCGGGGATGCTTAATTAATTATTTGTCTCTCTTATTCTATTAATGAATTGTTTATCTCTCTTATTCTATTAATGAATTGTTTATCTCTCTTATTCTATTAATTAATTGTTTGTCTCTCTTATTCTATTAATTAATTGTTTGTCTCTCTTATTCTATTAATTAATTGTTTGTCTCTCTTATTCTATTAACGCAATGCAATCAATTTCCTCGAAACTTCTCAGGTTCTATTTCAGTTCAATACGCGAATTGCGTGACTAACATAAGACAAAAATATCTATTTGTGTTCGTGAACGCAAACGTTATTCTTGTTTAATTGCGAAATCAAATATATCGCTGTAATATAAACGAATCGTATGAGCAGTAATTCATAAAAAATATATCATCTAATTTCTTTGTATGGAAAGTGAGGAAAGAAAAACCGCAGCGTGACAATAAACTTGATATATCATTTAAAAGTTAATTTTTTTTTCTTTTTGAAATTTCAATGGAACACCTATTAATTTCTTTAAAAAATATATTTGGTATTGCTATAGGTAAAATGAACGAGAAGAATAGAGAATATTTTTTTAAAGAATTTCTAATTTGCCTTAAAATAGTAATAGCATAAACAAACAATAAAAATAGTTTTGTGATGAAAAATGATGTTAATATAATAACTAACAATTATTCCGATAGTTTTACCTTCAATTGTAAACAAATTATTCGCTGAAATTGCCGCACTATTTTTGGAAATGATTGAATTTTAGAAATAACTAAAAATGCAAAAATTATTTAATATATCATTATATTATTAAAAGTATTTGACAATAAATAATTAATAATAGCTTTATTGAGCTAATGAAAAGAGATAAAAGCTTATAAGTTTCACAAAAATAAAAAATGAATTATACAGCAATTATAAAATGCGGATATTATTTACAAAATATATACTTAAAATACGCAAAAACTCTTAAATTATAGTTTGAAACGTGATTCTTGACAAGTCGTTGTATATAATGTTTTACAATTTAATAGAACCCCCCCCCCCAAAAAAAAACATCACCATCAGGGGTCCAGAACAAGCTTAATCTGTCCCTGAATATCATAATTATGGGTATATAATAATTTATAATTCCGAATTATATATAGAAAGCGATATTTTATGTAAATGAATGATTAGATGATAACAATGATTTTTCTTTATTTTTTTAATGTATTTAATTGCTGACCTTATAAGAGGGTAATTTCGCTTAGTTTCAGTATAAAACGTTTTGCAGCAACTAATTTGTTATTTAGGGATAAGATAAAATTTGTTTAAAAATTTATTTTGTAGTTAACTAAGCAATATGCTATTATTCTAATTTAAATTAAACTGATGACATGTTTGATCGTAGTAATAAATAATTTTCTTTAAAATTAAGAAATAAAAAAGTTACAAAATTAGCTAGTTATATTATTGAAAATTAGTTACAAAATTAGTTAGTTATATTATTGAAAATTAGTTACAAGAGTTTTTTTTTTAAATCGTTTGATGCATTTTTTTTTTATTTATTTTAATTCAAAAACCCTTTCAGATGATAAGAAGATTTTGTATTTCACAAAATTTTATAGAAAAATAGATTTTACATTAAAAATATTAAACAGAAAGTATTTAAATTCTGAACAACACTGGGTATATCAGCTAGTGATATGATAAATATTTTAGATGAATTAAATTTTTATGTTATAGTATTCAAAGAAGGATGCGCAACACAATAAAAGCATTGTTAAAGACTTTCAGTTATGAAAGGCATTCGCGATTTTCTTTAATACACTTTCGATTTCTCCCGCATAATTTGCATCAGCCCTCATTGCCTAGGTCATCTAAGTCATTATATCTTCCACCCTGTCTTAGCCATTTTTAATGTCGCAGTTTTTCAACACTAAAAACCATCAACCATCATTCTCTAACATGTTCAACTGATATTTTTGGCATTTTAAACAAGTAATTCAAAGCTTTTAGCATATTTCATAGACACACTGAAATCATAAACTAAACGTATATTAATGTAAAATGCATGCAACTACGGCTTTATCGTTTCGACACACATAAACAATGGAGAATTGCCGACTGCGCCCCTCAGCCGAGGGTCGTTACACTGAGGCAGCCTTTTATCAGATATCAATTTAAAAAAGCATTTTTAGTCTAGTTGCTAAATAAATAAAATTGTAAAAAAATACGAATCCTACGCATTATAAAATATTAGGATAATATTAACACTTTGTCAAGTATAATTTGTCAAAGTGCTATATGTTTCATTACATTTACATTATTATTACAGTATTAAGTATGTCTACTTAAATAATACTGTGTACAAATGCGAATACTCGAGAGTCATAAATCATATTAATGAATAATTATTCAAAAATATATGCATTTACACAGTCATTAAAATAAAATGATTGAAGAAAAATTATTAGCATCTATTTAAGTAAAAAATACGTTGAAATCTGAAATTAAATTCATAAATTTATTAAAATTGGAGCCTCATAATATCCACTATCTAGGACCACTAAGTGGTGAAATCCGCCACAGCATATAAAAGGAAACGTGGACTTGAAAGTATGCCCTATTTTCCTCCCTATCACTTCCTGCTAGCTGACTAATCCCATCACGATGAATTGATGCTCATGCGCCCCTCCCTTTAATTTTTTTATTATTTTGATCTACGTCATTCTACGTTACGTTACGTTACGTTAGTTCTTCCTGACTCACAATTCTAGCTCCGAAAATTTCACTTCGAAAAGCTATTTGCCTTTTTTTTTAACTGATGTTTGCTGATAACTGACAGCAAAGTAAAGGAATAAAAGAATGTAGTGTTAACTAAAATACTGTAATCTTTTAATTAATCTAGGATTTGATGGCGCCCCAAACGCGAGGAATGAATCCAAAAATCTGCCAAATAAGATCGGAGATCAACATGAAAATACATTTAAAAATTTTTTATTTTCAGTATGGGTCCTATATCGGATATATCGTGTGTGTGTGTGTGTGTGTGTGTGTGTGTGTGTGTGTGTGTGTGTGTGTGTGTGTGTGTGTGTGTGTGTGTGTGTGTGTGTGTGTGTGTTAAACACCTATATTTGTTAGCTGTTAATATGATGCACTTTTCAAATATAATATTTTAAACCTGAAACTACTTTTGTATAAAATATTATTATATGCAAAATTATATTATTATCTAAAGTGTAGTTTTATTTTTAAAAAATATCAACTAAAATTAAATTATAGACGATATCTAATTTTCTCCATAAGATATTAATATTTGTTATAATTGTATTGCAAGTTATGTTCATAAATGCTGAAGTATGGGAAGTGTCCTTCGTTTGAAACTGAGCTATTGATTTAACTCTGCTTTTAAGCATGATTAAATCATTAATTAAAACCAATGAATGTCTTATCAAATGTATTAAAATAAAACAGAGTTTTTTATAATATAATGTTAGAAAAGTTCAAAATGTAAAAAAAAAAGCCAAAACTTTAGTAAATTTCTAATTAAATGAAAATTTAATTAATTTTTCTACTTTTGTACTCTCCATAAGCTATTATATTTGTTGTATTTGTACTGAAAGATTTGTTCACAAACGCAGAAGTATGGAAAAAGTGTTCTTCGTTTGAAACTGAGCGATTGATTTAAGCTTGATTTTAAGCATGATTAAACCATTAATTAAAAACCAATAAATTCCATATCAGACGTATTAAAAAAAAGATATTTTTTTATAAAATCATGTTAGAATATTTCAAAGTGTTAAAAAAGATAAAACTTGAGTAAATTTCTAATTAAATGAAAATTTAATTAATTTTTGTACTTTGAAAATTTGATAGTATATTTTCTGTTGTCTTAAATAATAAGTGGGCAAACTTTGGTTGAATTGGGCCAAATTGTTCAAGAACAGATGAGGAACATGTATACATAAATAGTCACAATGACTTTTATTTATATTAGGATTGGCATACACTTATTATACATTCATACATACGTACCCACATAACCCCAATGACTTATATTTGTATTAACATTAAAGATTTTTAATAATATTTTGGGACTATAATATTAACTTCAGATAATCAAAAGTTTACTGTATTACATTCCCTAATATGGTTGTGGATTCTTTTAAATAATTTTTTAACTTATAATAAAAAAATACCCTTGTACTTATAACCGCGTTTTCTCACAATGCAAAATAAATTTGTTTCTTGTTCAGCCATTTTTTCCCCATCTCATTCGCATATCGTTGAACCCGAATATCCGCCATTCAAACATGATTGGTTTTCGTTTAAGCGCATAGAGCGGGGATCCCGCAATAAAGCTCTTATGCTGTCCTCCCTAAGGAATTGTATTCAGATTAACCTGAATTTTTGAAAAATGAAATGGCGTTGATCCTGCATCTACCAAAGTGCTTCTACTTATCACAAAAAAATTATTTTTACTGGAGCCCTAGCTGCAATCCACGGTTGGCATGGTTACGACGTATTCTCTCGAGACAAGATTCGGAGAATGGTAGGTGAAAGTAGGTGGGTACATTGAGAAACATGAGCCAAGTTTTAATGACGTTCTGTTGAAGGGAAAGAGGCATTTATACTGAAAGGGTGAGCGAACTGATGGTAGAATTTTAGTGTTTTTACATCGCTCAATGTTCTATAATTAAATGTTGAAAGTACAGTTATAGCTTAACTGTTGATACTTTTTTTTTTCTTTACATAAAAAAATACTTTTCCAGTTGACACACCACAGGATTAAAAAATAATTGCAATGCGCCTAACATTCTTTTGGCATTTTTAGTTTATCTATTTTATGTTGGGGAAAAATTGTGTATTTTTATTTTTCCCGTAATAAATGAGGGAATTATATGGTTAAATTTGGCTTTAGCATTATTAAACTGAATAAGCCAACCATCTAATGAGTAACATCAATTATTGAAAAATAAATTATAGTTTTTGCATGAGTGTTCGTTTATAAATTTATATGCATTCCTGCTGTAAAAAAATACTATCTCTTGGCACTCTTGATCGGGGGTGAAACGTCTTCCTGTTGGTATGGCATGGCAATTTGGACAGATTAACTGCTATAGGACAATGGTTCAAATTTATGAGACCGGTTTCATAATAGCCTTCTTGTTGATTCAAAATGAGCATCAGTATAAAATAATTACGTAATTACGTTGAACTGAGTATAAAATAAATAAAAACAAAAGATATTTTACGTTTCAATTAAAGTATAATATTATGTCATACTTTTTTTTTTTGGAGTTACTGATTTTTTTGAGTTTCAAAACCTTTTCCGTTATAGCTGAATCTTTTTTATACAATAGAAAATATACAAGAATAAAATGTATCGCATTTAATAGTTGGAACGAAATAAAAAGTTGAGACAAAATTGCTCCATTATCATCTCAACTTATCATAACAAAGCAATTAGAAAATACTAAATCCACTAACATTTTTCCTGCAGGTATTTTTTCAATCATTATCGAAGTGCAAAACTCATATCAGATTTTTCGTAAAAAAAATAAAAAAAATTCTTCGATTACCATATGACAGACGAAATAATATTTTTAAAATCCAATATAGGATGAAAAAACTTTTGTAGTGACCTACGGTTTCGTACCTTTAAAGATTATCCGCATGTTATCCACCAGCATTCGAACTAGCTTTTTCATACTCATATATTAGCTGCTGTAACTGTAACATATATATATATATATATATTACTTATATATATATATAAGTAATATATATATATATTATATATATATATATATATTATATATATATATATATATATTACTTATGTCAGCTTTATTATTTCAATTATAATGTTTCCCCTTTAAAAATATCTTCTTGGGGCGAAAGAACTACTTTATCCTATAATTTCATGCTTTCCTAAAGATGAATCACATTTGTTTACTTATATGCAACTTATTTACTTTATTACAATTACTTTATATTACTTATTACGATTAGATGTCATCTTTAGCAATATTAGTTTTATTTCAATTATAACTTTTCCCCTTTAAAAATATGTTCAAGATTTAAAGGGGTAATTTATTTTTTAGAAAAATTCATCCTTTTAAGTCTCAAACAGAAATAGAAATGGAAGACATTTGAAGAACATAATTTCCATTATGCATTTTTCTGCCTAATGTTATATCTTAAATAACTATGAATAGTTCTCCATCCCTTTTTTGCATCGAAAAAAGTTGTTCAAAGCCTTTAAAAAGTTTTCAATAATTCTAGAATATCTGTTTGGATTTATAATAACTGATTAATTATTTTTAATAGTTAAAATTACCTTGTTATTTTATTGATTTTGTAAAAGAGAGATTTATTATGTTTGTTTTTATTTTTTCTTGTCCTACTTGTTTTATGATTTTGTAGCAAACAATCGTATTTGTCAGTTTACTCTATTATTCTTTGACTGAAAAAAAAAGAGATGTAGCTCATTCCAGTTTGATTTAGATGCGTAGGAATGGTGCTTTAAAAATGATGATAATAATGAGGCTTTAAAAATGATGATAATAATGAGGCTTTAAAAATGATGATAATAATGAGGCTTTAAAAATGATGATAATAGGCAAACTGGCCACAAGCCGGTTGATTAACAAAATGTTATTAGTCTAGCTCAAAAAAATAAATTTGTAAATAAATATAATTTCTATTAATTGAAATAATATTAATATTTTATTAAGTAAAACTGGCAGGATGATTTACCTTTTTCATTACGCTCGTTTAGTTATTAGAATAATAATAAATGTCAAGCATGTCTGCTTAAATAATAGCGTGTACAAACGTGATTGTATGTGATTCACAATAAATAAATAAATAATCAAGAATCATAGTAAATAAATAAGTAATCAAGAATCATAATAAATAAGTAAAAAATCAAGAATTTAGTTAATAAATAAAAACGCATGCATTTTCATAAAATTGTTAAAATAAAAAAAATTAACAGAAAATAAATTATTAAAAATTATATTATATTGAATCAAAATTGTGCTGAAATGTGAAACTAAATTGGCTATTTTTTAAAAGAGGGACCTCCATAGGTAAACAAAATGACTAAATCCGTCACTATTCAAGGTCTCAATTAGTTCTAAAGCGAAAGCATTTTGTTGATTCAAATCAATTAATCTAATGTTTGACTGACTGAATTCTTCCAATTAATAAAATGTCTAACCTTCGTTCGAACAGATATTCAATAGGTCTCAAATATAATTCATAATCACAAAATCATTGATTATTTTGTCTTATTTTATGTTTTGATAATTACTATTCTGTAACTCAGTGATCACTCAATGTTCAGCCGATGTTTGTTAAGGTAACTCATTAAAATTTACATCTTAACAATATATTTATTTTAGAAATTTCAATTAGATATATTCAAAATGCTTTTATTATGGAGTTCTTTATTTACATAGGATGGGTTGCTATGGTTTTGAGAGACGGAAGAACTGCTGGCTTTTTTAACAGCATCGGAGAAGTGTCTCGAGCTGCTGTTCCACTGTTTCTTGTTCAAGATGCCGTTGTGGGATTGAAGACGACATCCAATGGAATGTGTCGTACAGTGGTATGCTTATTTTCTAATTCATAGCAAGTATTCATTTAAGGTTATAAAAAAAAATCTTGCTCGTTTATTATTAACATAAAATAGATTAAAATCCGTCTGCTTTAAATGTTGACAATACACAGCATTTTCATTGTTTTTTGTTGTTGTTCGTTTATTTGTTTATTTCAATTTCAAAATCTGCTGCATATTTATTTTATTACAAAAGTATTTAACAAATCTAACTATTTGAATTCTATGGAGAAAAAGGAATAAAAATGCGAAAAATATAAATAATTTAGAGAGGCTTCCTGCATATTTTGAATAAGATAATGCTGCATAAATAAAAGTTCTTTGTATATTGCTATTCAAATGTCATTCATTCACCTAAAGGTACCTTTCTCTTAAGCCATGTAGATGCTTATATGGGTTTTACATCTAAAAATCAAATCTATCCGTTTCGTTTCATTTCTTAACCCTTTATATCCCAACAATACATGGAAGTACCTAGGGTTTGACGGTTTTTCAAACCCGGTTTTAAAAACCGGTTTTTTAAAGTAAATTTGTTACGTTTGAAAACCGGATTTAATTTAAGAAAACCGGTTTTCCGGAAAGGCCTGGATATTCCTCTTCTTCAATAAAAACAAACAAATATTTTAAATTTTATCGGTTGGGACCGATTAGTCTAGCAGCTGAAGGCTTAGGGTGACGAAATCCCAATTTATTAACAAGTGAAGGTATATTTGAATTTCTGTTAAATGAACCAAAAAATTTAAACACTGAAATAAAATTCAAATTATTATATGCTTTAGAAGAACGCATTCAAAAAAGAAGACAAGTAGAAATAGCAACTCTTTTGCTGTATTTGCAAAATCCACAAAACATTTCTAGTTCAGCGAAGAAAGTTAGTGTACTTTCTTTGGCTTCAAAAACCGAAATGATCAAGTTATCTGGAAAGATATTGTCTGGAATATTTCCGAATTCTTACGTGGAAACCTATTCTGATAAAGAGCAACCCGAGAAACTAATCATCAGAGTAATGCTTTTGTAAAGGAAGCCATGGAAAAATCAATTCATAAGTTTTTTCAATACCCTGAAGGAAAACTTACAAATCCAGAGACACTGAAAGCAAACGATTCGTATTTCATTATTTGAGGCAAAGAATAAAAGAACAAAAAACTTAGAATTGTTATTTGATGCCATAAAAACTATAAAATCAAGCTCAGTAGCTATTGAACGAGTATTTTCAATTTCAGACAATATTGTCTCCAGAATAAGCACAAGACTTATCCACCGTTCAGTAGATATTTTATGTTTTTTAAAATCCTATTTTCTTAGGAGAAATTAAAATTAGTGAAAATAATATAAATATTATTTGAAATTTTTGTTTGAGTTTTCGTTATTTTGTGTAAGTAATATGTACATGAATCCTTAATTTTTTTTTAATATATATTTTGATTTTGATAACGATTTTGTTTTTTGTTATTTTATATAAATTAAATATTTTCCCTATTCTTTTTTTTTTTTTGACAAAAATTTGAAAACCGGCTAAAACCGGTTTTTTGGAAATATTGAATTCAAAAATCGGTTTTTTAAAAAGTTGGTTTTTGTATAAACCCTAGAAGTACCGTTTTAAATATATGCTTATATTTTCGTGATATGCCTATTTTTTTTTTGTCCTGATGGTTCTCACAAGGTCATGCAGAGTATTGTTTCGACTGCAGGCAGTAAATGATAGTTGAAGGCAGAAGTAGAATTATTTGAATTATTCCTTAAATCATTTTAGTTAACAAGTATTATCATCTTTCCTACAGTTATCACTAAAACTTAACTTATGATGCAAAAAATATAATTACAGAGTTTGTAATAAATTAATTCCGGATATAAAGCGTCAATTAAGTAAACCAACAAAATTATTTTTAAAAATCTAAAAAAAAAAATTGTCATATGGATATGATATATATACACACATATTATACACACACATCAAGATTGCTGGAAGAAATGATAATTTCCAAAGTTTGAAACGAAACATTATTCTGCAACTGCATTTACATTTATGTATAAATAAATACGGAAAAACATTTCACTTTCTATGAAGATAAATATATAATATTTGTGAACATTGAATATTATTTATAATCTTTTTACAGTAAAATTATTTTTAATATAAAATTATATTTAGTCTTATTCCAAAAATAAGTTTACTTTCGTGAAATAAAAAATAAGATATGTCTAGCGAACACATTTCAATTTCAAAATAGTTTTTATCTTTATGATTGCAAGAAATTTGTAAATAGAAGAGAAGAATAGAAGCAAATGAACCTGTCAACAATAAGCATTTATTTTGTGAGAAATTGATAATGTTACTGCTAAAACTCACTCGGTAAAACTCACACGGCATAGATATAAACTTTTTATACTGTTAATTAATATTTAACATTTAAATTTTTATACTTCAAAAACCAAAATTTTCTTTCTATTAACGCATTTTTAAAAAAATTAAGATCTACTTTTTTGACAAAAAAATTGAAACTTAAGTTTCTTTCCGAGAGCCTTAAATATTTTAACATGACTAAAATTTTTAAATATATGAACATATTGACATCTTTTTACAGAATTCAAATTTTGAATTTAAATTAAGGACGTTTTACGGGATGCACCTTAATACATATGTCTAGGTTGGATGCTCCGATACTGCGAATTTCATATAAATCCACCTTGGTGACTTTTAGTAGATTTGCCCAAATTTGACGGAATAATTCGTCACACAGCTTCTCCCAATAACTGGGCAGAGTAACAGAAAATAAGACCTATCTCTAAATTCAATATCTACCATGGATTGGATTAAGAGAATTTAAATACCAAGGCGACAGATTAAAGTAACTGTATTTTGTTGACTTTATATAATCAATAATTATGGGTCAATAAAAAAATTGCCTTTAATAAGAAATATGGCGTTGATATTGATTATGACTTCGCAAATGCAAAACTACAGCACATATGATTTCATTTATTAAATAAAGAAAAACGTCAGTCTTTTTCTAATGAAAGCGATTAAATTTATTTCATTAAATTTTTTGTCTGACACAATAAAAATTTCTAATTTGGCTCCAAATTTGAGAGTAAATTAAATAATATCTCAATCTTCGGGAATTTTATTCGCCTACCCGATGATAGTTTTTTAATAAACAGAAAAGAACGAAGATAAGTTGAAGAATCCTTGAAAAATTATATATGTGTGCACATTTTTTTTAGAGTATCGATATGCATTTACCGTTCCTTGGGGAAAAAAAGTGCTCGAAGTGTTTTGGGAATTAGATCATTGCATTTACTGCTATCAAAATATGAAATTTTAAAAATTCATTTTACTAATTTATCCTAAAAACAACAGTATATGATATAATTATTCATATTTATATTGAATAACACAGAATGTTTGACTCATTTCTTGACAAAAATTTCAAAAAGAAGCGGCGAACTTTCAGAGACAGCCATTCTTAATGATGTTCACTTTAAATTATGTTTTTGAGTCATCGATTGAAAAAGTCAATGCAATAATTGGATATGGCATAGAAAAGGAAAATATTTTCGCTTGATTCTGAAAATTAACAAAAACATAGTTTCCCATACAATCGATCTTCCGATTTAAAGAATAGGCTTCTCTCGTGGAAAATATATTAACTATCTAACCACAGTATAAAAATAAATCCACTAATTACAATCTTGAAACAAAGATTGCATCTATAGCTTCCTTTAAGAACTGAATTAATATTAGTCACAATATTCTCTTTAAAAAAATCAATGTAATTTATTATCCACTTCTTCTAATCAATCCATGCTTTTTTTTAAAAAATGAGTCTATTATTTTCAATAAAAATTATTTCGAATTTCAACAACATTTTTTTAAAAAATCAGCACTTATTTTTACTTTTCTTTTTCTGCTTAAGGTTCCGCATGGAGAGGTCCTGAAAGTCATAGGATCATATGAAGACCAAAATAGGCAAAGCATATTGGAGAAATGTCGCGGAAACCTCCATCCCGACCTGATGATGTACTTAAAATGCCTGTCTCAGCGTGGCGAAGTCCTCTATTTACCTTACAGTGCCAAAGGAAGGTTTTACTGTATATCCTCACCTGACTCACATACCCTGAATCATGTTTACTTAATATCTAACTTGCTACGTGTAACAAAATTACCCTCTCTCATTCGAATAGTATCGGGCCCTAAACCCCATATTGCCTTACCATTCACAAATGTCATTCAGTTGGAAGAGGTACGGCGTGAAACTATAATTTTAGGTTGTACTATGGTCAATGATGAGCCAATCTTACTAGAAATTAATGCTAATTCTAAATTTTCACTTATTGCTGCTAAAGATAAAACTATTTCGCAGAGAACGGAAATTTTCAGAACGATGTACAAACTTTGTACAACAGAAGGAGACAGATGGCGACAGCAAATTCGTATCGCACATCACGTCATTCCAAAACTCATTAAATCGTCTGAAAAGTGTAAAACCCCAACCCCGTCATTAACACCCTCTGTTACTCCTAAAAATGAATGCAGAGAATTAAAACCGTCCCTTCCAGCCTGCGATATGATTGATTTTTTAAGATATTCATATCGCGATTATATTTTCCCCAAACGCTTTTGGATGTTCCGCAGAAGTAAAAGATTTGAATTTCCTGCTAAATACGATGATTTAACCTCTAAACTTCCTCTCGATATCTTAAGAGCCTATTACACAAAGCGTAGAAACAAAAATGGTTCGTTTAAAAATTGCAAAGATTCCTTAAGAATTAAACGACCTGAAAAGTTAAGACTTGAGTATCCGCGACAATCTAGTTCCGATGATGGATATTCCACTTCTTGCCTCGATGATGAATCGATTTATCATTCGATTTGTTAATTTAGAATGCATCCTGCATTCCATTTTACTGAACTGCAGAAATGAGAAGCTCTTTAGAGACAAAATATATTCTTTCATTGCATATATTGCAATCAGACTGAAAAGTTAAAATTCGGATATCCTTGAGAATCTTATTCGAATTATATATTCCGCTTGAAGATAAATCCATCTATCATTCGATTTATTGATTTGAGATGTGTAAAAAAAAGATGCTTATAATGTATCAAAATATATTTTAATGTATATATTACAATTATGACGTGTTTTTAAGTTTCTTTATTTATAATGGTTGCTTTGAATGAAACAATAATATCTTTACCTTATCAGTGTTTGAAATTCTTATTTTATCATTTCTTTTGTAACACTTTTTACATTCATTGAAATATATAAATTAGTAAGAAGTGGAAATTATAACACTTTTTATTTTCATCAAAATATCTAAATTAGTAAGATTTAGAAATTGTATTCATTATCATGATATTTCTCGCTATGTATGCTTTACAAAATTTAGTCTATTAAATTTTAGTTGTAAAATTCTTTATCAGTCGTATGCATTTGCTTATTAAAAAAATACCTTTCTTCATTTCTGTAATAAAAATTGCTTATAAAATAGGATGGTAATTTTTAGTTCATTAAGAATTTGCCTTTTAATTTAATATTTCAACAAATTTCGGAATTTTAATTTTTTTAGAAAACACTTCTTTATTATTTGCACGTTAAGTTACCGTTTGATTACGGTACACTTAGTGATTAGTACTGGTAATACAGCTAGTGGACCTCACAGAAGCTTCTGGTTTCTGCTGTATTGGTACTACTCAGCTGTGGTGAATTATTTTTTATATACTGACGTAAATATTTTGTTATTTGTGTTATTTTATAAAACATTTTGTATATTTTCTCTGTACATGTACACTTTCATGATTATTGTAAATCTGAACGTTTCAATAAAGGAGAATTGTACGATTTTATACTGTTGAATTATGTAAATTGGTAATTTTTTAATTATTCAAAATATTTTTATTATACTGCATCAGCATAATTTTAAGATTAATAACAAGAAAAAGAAGAAATCCCAAGCAATTGTTTTTCAATTTCAAAAAGTTATATTATCCAGTAAACATTTGAGAATCAGTATGCAACCTTTGTTACTTTTATATTTATTCCCATTAAAGATCTCCATGTTAACAAAATATTGAAATCAGTTTTAATCTTATTTTTACACTACATGCTTATATTGCATTTTCTATTTTACTGAACTCCCAAAATCAAAACAACTGAATTTTTTTAAACCATATATTCGGTAAAATGCAGATTTCATATCAGATGCATCTTGAAAACGATATAAAGAAAACTATATAACCGACATAAATGAAACAAAATCCTCCGATTTAAGATACCAGGTCTAATTTTGAATGCTATATCAAAATTGCATTCAAATTTGTCGAATTTCAAATTTTCTAAAGCATTATATTGATACAAATTACTTATTTAGATTGATGATATCTGTCTTTAACTTTATGTATGCGATATATGTTTGTTATATACTGTCGCAAATTGCCAAATGACACTAGTGATTCCAGATGTTTCATCAATATTTCTTATGTTTTACTTTATGTAGTTTATGACATAGGATATTTTGATATTGCAGCTACCATATAAAACAAAAAAATTGTTACAATGTGGATATGCGAAAATTCACCAAATACATTTTAGATATAATTATATTGGGCCGGGATAGCTTGGTTGGTAGAGCGTTGGGTTCGTGTCCTTTAGGTTGCGAGTTCACACCACGCCAGCCAAAGATTCCCCGCGTGCTTGGTGGCTGACGCGCGTATAAATCTGTTGTGGTCACAAAGTCCTCCATGTCGAGAGTAATACCACTGGGGGTACTGGATCAGGGCTGATAGTTCTCTGATTCAGGTCTAAACTACGATTTGTGAATGAAGTCCGCCCCGTAAAAAGGGTTGTGACGTGTGTGTAGATAAGTCTCTCTCTTGGCCCTAGATGGCGCTACGATATAAAACAAGAGGCGCACCCCGTCAGGCTTAAATCGGCTGTCTTCGAACAGCTTGCTTGTCCATGGCAAGCACCATAAGAAATAACGGCAACAGAGGTAATTATATATAGTCTCTTGAATCCAGAAAAGGCTATTTATTCTTAATGTTGTGTCTACAAATTATGAATACACATAATAATTTTTACGAAAGTTCTAATTGAAATATCACGGATGCAATTATGTTAACTACATTAATTTTCTTAATAGTTTTTTTCTTTTTTTTTTAATCATTCTTAAGCTGTACAAGCTTATAATGAATACCAATAATCCTAGTAAAAGCCTTTAGAATTAGATTTGTAAAGAAAATTAATTTTCAGAAAACAAATGACGCTCAATATACAATAGTCAGAGCAATCCAAGAAGGATTGCATGTTAAGAAAGATATTAAGAAATTACATTTCGAACCAATCTGCGCAAAAGGATGCAAAGACAAATAATCAGATAAAAATCCACAAAAATTTGTTTTAAACTTTTTTTTATGAATTTTTTTTACGAAAGCAACTTTTGATCATTCTGTATTAATAATCATCGATTCAAAAATAAATCGAAAATGTCTACAATCTAGTTTGAGAAGAGTTATTACAGAATTAAATTGTTCTCAATATGACTTATATTTAATATATTCTACAATATGTCCATCAAAATTATTTTATATTGTTTGAACCGTAACTAACTGAATATTCTATTTAGTTAAGAAGTTATTACTCTTGCGTTAAAGAAGCGTAATAAAAGAAGTATACAATTAGTAAATACTGTAACCGCCGAAAAATTCGAAAAGAAAAAAAAAAAAAATTGGAATCTGGCTTGTCTGTTTGTCTGTGAACACAACAACTCAGAAACTCTTTGATCTAAACGGCTGAAACTTAGTAAGATATCTATCCACCAGATTTGTAGTCTATCAAATTTTGAATGCAATTCATCCAAAGTACAGGATGATTCAGAATAAAGTATACACTTTCCAGATGCTTTAAAACAGTAACAGTCAAACATGATTCACCTTTTCGAATCGTAAGGTAGGTGAACTCTTAAAGTTTGTGTTTCGCCCTTGACAGACATGACATAGGCAGTAGCATATGTGTCTTATGACTAGTCACTCGAAATGGCGGCGTCTGCAGTGAAGGCTTTTTGTGTTCTTCAATTTAGAAAAATTGAATTCGCAACTGTTGCGCAATGGCATTTTCGATCACAATTCCAATTAGAAAATTTATCTATGAATAGTATGAAAAATTTAAAACTACTGGCTGTTTGTGCAAAGGTATAAGTCCTGCACGACTGATTATATCGCAAGAAATCGTCATTCAACGAACCCCGGAAAAATCAACGCGGAGGGCGAGTTGTAAAGTGCAGATTTTTTCAGCCCATCGTCTGGCGAATTTTGAAAAAGAAGCTGAAAATGATTCCATAAGAAATGCAGGAATTGCAAAATATGAATGACTTTGACAAACAAAAAAAGCTTTAAATTTTGTGCCGATATGCAGCTTCGTTTTGAAAACGATGATTTTGCCGATCACTTAGTTTTCATTGATGAAGAAACCTTTCACGTCAGTGGAAAGGTACGCAAGCACAATGTTCCCTTTTAGGGAAGAGAGAATCACAGATTCACAGTGCAACACAAGCGAGATTCCCTTAAGGTAAATTTGTTCTGTGCAATGTCCAGAAAGTGTATTGCCCTGTCTATGGGGTCACACATAGACTGTCTCTAATAAAACTTAAAATAATCCCATATAATTTTGTTACAGGTGACATATAATATCTTATATTGTTCTTGACTTATAGTGCATTCAAACTGTTTACTTCCTTATGAGTCACCCTTTATTGTCTGAGAGCAAATGAACCCGAAAACTACAAAACGTAAAAATCTAGATAGAAAAATTTTGGTACACAGTTTTATCATCTAAAGTATAGATCCATATCAAATTTTGAACCAAATCTGTCTAAGGATTGACTGTTTGTACATTTACATGTTTTTAAACGCGATAACTCAAAAATAAAATGATACAGATAAATTAAAATAGTATATAATATTAATATTAAAATTGTAATTCTACATCAAATTTTGATCCAAATCGATCGACAAAAAAAAGGAAGAAAATATCCAAAACGCATACGCGATTTTCTTCAAAGTACAAAACGCTCATGTGTGGGACTGAAAATAAAAATCTGAGCGCTCGTGGAGTTCTCAGTTTTGCTTAAGAACAATATTTTTTATGCTGGGGGGAGGTGATAATGCATCTATTAGGGTGTATGCTACAGAGTTTCCGTGAGATCATTCTGATGGGGGGGGCATATAATTATTATAGAAAATAAGCTTATAACGATTTAAAATACTGAATTTAACAACTTTTAAATTATTGCGGCATTTACAAACTGTAACAGTTAATTATGTCGCTAGGATACAGTCATATACAAATATGCTTTCCAAGAATTATCGATTCCCTTGGCCAAATTGTTATTGATTGATAGAAAACTTTTTCTTCAACACAAAATGCTTGATATTTATATTTATGTCTTGCTGACCGAGAAAAAGGAGGAATTTCATTTCTTTGAAGAACTGAACCAAGCAAGAAAAATAAGCGTTATAGATATAAATATTTAATGTATTTACTCCCACTCATAATAATTCCATGATTACGAAGCAATTAATTATAAATAATAATTGTTCAAATAAATGTATGATTCAAAAGAAACACTTAATGTTTCTGAAGGATGACTGCAGTTCATATCTAAAAGTACGGTGGAACCTCTCTTAACAAGCATAATTCGTTCCCGAATCTTACTCCTAATGCGAAACATGCGTTAGGCAAAACAATTTTTTCCAAAACAATTTATTCCAAACAATTTTTTCCATAACAATTCCAACAATTTTTCCATATAGTTTCCACTCAAATGCATGTATTTAATTTATTATTTATAAAGCATGTTGTTTTACAAGAAATTAGTCTAAAGACACTTGATTTTAGCTACACTTCAAAATTTGACGAAAATAAAATACAATATTATCATTAAATAAATTTGTCATTGCGTATAGCTACTGCCTTATTAAGGTGATGTTTCTCAATATACGATGCAATAATTTCTCATGCTTTCAACGTCTATTTTATTTAACTGGAAATCTGCTGCTCTGTAACATCTATTATTTCTTCTTCTCCTGATCAAATCTCCTCTGACACAGAATGCAGGTACATAGATTCTTCATTATTTCTAGATATGTTCTTTCATCATCTCATTGATGTTGTTGGTACCCACCTCTAGCCCCAAAATCTTGGCCAAAGACAAAATCTCGTCGATTAAGGCTTCACGAACACCTGCTCAAACACTTTTAAGTCGCATTCGACACCGCTATCTGGACAAAACTTCTTTCCCTGTAAATATAAGGATTCTTTTCAAACAGGGGAACGATACAGACTGATAAAGAGCATGTTACCTCACAGCATCTCTTCACCACATGTTTTGCAAAAAATCCCGAGCCACTTTTTTACATTTTATTTTTTTCGTTCTGCGAAGCGCTCGTCAAACGAGGCTTGACTGTTCAAGCAATTGAACTGATATGACATTAACCACTTTCTAGGATATTTTTAAATATGATCACCGCATCAGGATACTATGAAAGCATAAATAAATAGTTATGAAGTTAAATTTTTGTATGAAACTCTGTTCTTTATGAATTTCTGTGCGGTTCTGGGTGAAACTACAAGATAATAAGGGAGACATGAGAAAAGAATACCTCAAAGGTTACATGTGTTTTTCTGGGAAAAATGAGCGAGATGGTTGCTTCTAAAACGAAAATAATGGACTTATTTTGCAAAAAAAAAAAAAAAAATCTATAACCAATTATTTATACGAATCATTAATTAGATGTTATAATGCACGGAAAACAGATAACTGATAACTAGTTTTAAATTTAAGTCCAGAGCTTACAGTCTACTTCTCAATGTTTTATTTTGTTTTTAAAATCCAAAACATTCTTCGTGTCATTATTTGTAGACTCTTCGTAAACAGTCTACATCTCCACTGCTTTTTCTGAGTTTTCTTTTGTATTGCTGCATTAATTCTTAAATGGTTCAATCATTATATTTTTATTCAATTATTTAACAATATACTTTTATAAGGAAATCTATATACATTTTAATCCAAATTTATAAAATTTCACTCACCAAAAAAAAAAGCATGACTAAAATATATTTCAGTTAAGACATGTAATAACATTTACTGTAATTCTATTCTGTCAGTCATGAACTTCATAATAATGGTTTTTGAGTTCACCGTTATCTATATATTTAAAATAATTGACAAAGCCAAAGAACCATTCCCCAACGCATAACCACTGGTCCAATTTTATCAATTTTTATTTTATAAGAAAGCCCATGTTCTATCTATTTGTTTTCGGTGGTCACTTGCCCCCCCCCCTCCTTCATTTTAGAAAGAAATTTTTAAAATACCGAAGGGTATTCTCTACTGGGGGAAACCTTGACAATCTCCCTCAGCTACAACCACTGTACTGGTTTTGTTAATTTTTATTTTATATAAAAATTCATGACACATCTAGTTACGTCATCAATATTCGTCTACTTTCCAGCGCCCTCCATTTGGAAAAAATATTGCATAAATTTTGACACTGCCCCAGTCTCAACAACTGGATCATCTCTTCAATTTCCCTTGTACATATATTGTACAACATTGCTTGATATTAAACAATAATCTCAATATTGTATAATATTGTTGAATACTGAATAATATAATATCGCATATATGTGCTATTATAACCTCTCAAATGTTTCGTTGGCCTTTCAGTGGTAATGGCTCCTTAACTCAAACAATGGATTTGAAAATATCCCCTTTGACTGAAATTTACCATACAAAATCTTTTCCCATATGCCGTTCAACGGCCTAATCTCCATTAAAATCGAAGATTCATATCCATCTGGCGTAATCATTCAGAAATCAAATTACAAAGTGGAGATAATCTTTTAGTGCATAAATGCACAACACTGCGTACGATGTAGTTAGTGTATCATTTGCAGTCTCATAAAGACCACATTATGCCGCCTTTGTAATCAACGAAGTTGCTTTGTGTTTATTAAAATATTTATGTTTTCTGTTTCATTATGCAATTACACGCTTATTTACAACTAATACTACAGTTAAAAAGCCAATATTTTTCTGCATATTATCTCTTCCCATTTGGAATTCGAAAATGCGTGTTACACTGTTAAAGTATTCTATAATTTGTTACGTTCTGTACAAAAAATTATTCAATAGAGAGTTCAGGGCATTTCTCATAAATTTGAATCGCCCAGTACATTAAATGATAGTTAGGAAAAACTTCAGATATATAACATATATTATATTATATATGTTGTTCGAACATTATATATATTATATATTATATAATATATACATAATAATATATAATATAATATATAATTAACATATATTGTATAATATATAACATAATTATACAAACATATATTATAATTCAATATTGCTTTATTATGGCAAAGTTGTTGTTTTTTATGTATAGAGTTCTCCAGATATTATCTTCGACCTAAATATATTTTTGAATTGATCATCCCTTTAATGTTTCTGTCGCAGTTTAGAACTGTGAAAGTCCAGTAAGGTAAAGATGCGAGGTGTTAATTAAAACATCTAAGTTTTTTTATTCATCAAAAAATTTGACGAAAATTCACGTCCGCTTTCTTTTTTTAGCATTAAGTGCTGTCACGTTACTTTCTTAAAATACTTATTATTATTAATTAATAGTTAATTCATTTGTTAAAATCGCTTATGTAGTATTTATTAATATTTCTTGTGGTTTCTATTAAGTTACTTTAATCGAAAGGGGGAAAATAGCTTCTTGTGAATATAATCCTGTCAGGAGGCGGCCCAAAAATGGGAAGGAAAAACTTCCAGTATGGTGTTTAGTTTTCGCTTTTCTTGTGAGTAAAGTAATGGTTAAGGGATGTCTACTTCCTTACCGATGACGGGACCTATCTCCTACTGGTAGGATTGTACCGTGATCGGTGATGGCCATTAGGACTAAATCATAGTTCCCACCTGTCGCAATGATGCTGGTCATTCTGTTCATCTCAGACGCTATAGTAGGGAGAGGTATTTCTTTTGCAATTACTATAGATATTTAAAATTAAATGAATTTGCTGGTACTTATATTTCCCCATCCTTAGAAAGGATTAAAATAATTTTACTATATAGTGCTTAAGTGCAGACATTATGCCTCTCCAGAAATTAAGATTCAAGGGAAAATATAGATACTGCCATCAATCTCTTTAAGTTACCAATATATTGGAAGAGGAATTAAAAGATTAATTAGTTGCAGGTGGAGTACATTAAAACATGAACAAAATCTTTAGTTGTCTATAGGATAATTATTATACAAAGTGAAATATTTTCCCTCTTGCCATGCTTGATCAAAAATAACTGATTATATATAAAGCAAATTATCTAAAATAAACTTGCAGCAATATCCCTCAAACGTTGACTCCACTGCAACAGACACTTCATAAAAGTCAAAGTGAAACTTTATTTAATGTTCAGTATTTATAACTTATTTTCTACAAACCCAAAAGTAATGAAATGTATCAAAGGTAATGAATCAAACCTGAAGCAAGAAATATTACCTAATGCTAGTGTTTATTTCTGTTTCTTTCAAAAAGTGAAACGAACCGTTTGTTGAAAATAATTAGGAATTATAACAAAAGAGTAAAACAAGAGAAATCTACCTATTAACTCTCTAACTTTAAAAAAACTGCAATGATTATATAATTCATTTTTAGCATGATTTCTCTTTACTATTACTTTCAGAAATGTTTACTCTTTCTATGACTGAAAGAGAATAGATAAATAAAAAAAGTATCTTACTTTTCTATTTTATTTTCATCTTAATTTAGTTTTTTTTTTTAAATTACAGCCAGTCATCCCGTTACCACAAAATTAAGCACTATAAACAGAGTACTCATTAACTATCCAACTTTTGCACAAAAAAACAATGACCAACAAAAGTTCAAAGAATCTTCAAACTATTGGTAAAAGGCTAGAAATCTTTTCCATCATTTCTTTTAATATTTTAAAATTCTCAAGGTATTGTAATATTGTGTTAAAATTGCTATCCATAATGAGTCTTCCCCTAATTTCTTTGAGTTCGATACATTCTGTTATGTAGAGTTGGACTGAGTCTATTTCAACACATATACCTTCCAAATCTGTTGAAATATTCAGGAAATCCTCCCTGTCCCAATATAATCTGCACTATTATTGGGTAAAATACTCTTTTTATAGTTTTTGGTTCTGGTATGAATTCATATGTTATGCGTACGTCCTTTGTACGACATTATCCATCTATCCTGCAACTGCTTAGTCATCTCTCTTATAATTTTCTTATTTAGCATTTTGAATTTTTGGGGGGACTACAATATCTATTTGGTCTTTCTGTGTAGCCTTTTTTGCATATTCATCTGCTGTCTCGTTTCCGCATATTCGTAAAGCTGACATAGTCTGACCTCGTAAAGCTGACATAGTCTGGGAATATAGAGCATCTATGCCAGTCCTCCAGCCCTTCACAATAATCAACTGCCCTTTTAATTGTTAAGACTCCGGCTTTTTAATTTGTAGCATGATTAGAAATATGAACCTGTTTTTTGTCTATTTCCTTACTGTGGAAGTATACTACTATTGCCGCACCTATGCTTTTATCTTAATTTAGTTCTTGGATGCTTTTGTAGGAAAGCCTCCGACTAATGAGAAAGGCTGATGTAAATAGGGGAAAAATGAGTTTAATTATAATTATAACAATTTTTATTTGTATTTTCTCGCTAACAAAGTATTAATCGATACTAACAGCGCCAAAAAGTTCGATTATTATGATGTTTCTCTGCGTTTTAGATCACCCTGGCTACAAAACAAGTTAGTACCGCGTCTATCTGTGCACATGATAACTCCAAAATGCAACAAACTACATGAAAGAAATTTAATATGAAGTCATTGCACAAAAACTGAAGATCTTTTTCAAATATTTGGTCAAATTCGTTGACAAGATGCCTATTTATTGGGTTCTTTATCCATGTACATGTGAGGATGATAACGCTGTTCAAACATATTAATTATAACATCTCCTTTTTTTTAATATGAAGTGAATTTGATCTATTTCTTCCCTGAGTCTTAAATAATGTTATACAATTTTATTAAACACTTTTATTTAACTTCACATGCTTCATGTAAACAATTTCCTCCTGCTTCTGAAATTTTGTACAGTTATTGGTTCTCAATGAAAATGGAATATTTGAATAATTTTAGAACGCTTAATTATCAATTAATAAATTTATTTGCTAAAAATGATCTAATAGAGGTGGCGCTATATCGAAATTAATTTGAGAAATGTTAATTTTTGTATCCCATAACATTTTTAACGATGAATACTGAAATATATTAAAGATTAAAAAAGCAAAAAAAAAAAAAAAAAGTCTTAAGTACTCTTTTATTAGCTTATTAAATAATAGTTTTTTTTAAATTGAAATCAAGCAATATTACCAAGAAATTAAAACACAAGGTAATCATAAAAATAAAATTCTTAGATATTGTTCATTGAAATGAATAAGAATTCTTAGAATTCTTATTCATTGAAAGTTAAATGTCTTATAAATGCGATTAAAATTCCAATTTCTTTAAAATATCTTTACCAGAATCTCACTTTTCGAGATTTGTTTGACATCCATATATTTGATTAAAAAATTAAAATTAACTGGAAAAAGAAATCAAGAATATTAGAAAAAAATAAGAATTAAAAATATATTCTTAGAAATGGAATGTTACTAATGCGTATTAGAATATTTTATATTCTGACAGAATAGTAAATATATTGAAGGCGTACAAATATTAGAATATTTATTCTTGGAAGTATTGAATAGTAATAGAAGGTAATTACAAAGAAATTAAAACACAATGTTATCATATAAGAAAATTCTTAAATATTCATTGTAAGTTAAAATATATTAAAAATGCGTTTAAAATTCTTTAAAATATATTTACCAAAATCTCACTTTTATGGCTTTGCTTGACATCCATATTTTTGATTAAAAAATTAATTGGAAAAAGAAAGCAAGAACATTAGAACAAGATAAGAATTAAAAATATATTCTTAGAAAAGGAATATTACTAATGCATATTATATTTTATATTCTGACAGAATAGTAAATATATAGATTATGAAGAAATATTAAAATATTTATTCTTAGAAATATTGAATAGCAATAGAAGGAAATTATTTTCCCAGTAGAATTTAATATAACTCTTTAGAACATGGATGCAAACTTTAAGAAAATGTGGTGGAGCTGTTTCATACTGTACTGTAACGACGCCATTTCGACGACGTTCTCTATCCTAGAGTGTAATTTCTTAGGTGTCTTGCTTCCTTTTTTTTTTTTTATGTCACGTTGAATATCATAAGAAATAAAAACTCTACAAAAATAATCACAAAATTTTTTTTAATTATTTTTTCTTTTAATTTGTTTTTATTAATACATCGATAAAAATAACTAATTTATCAAAATTTTTGCAGCTTCTTTTCAAATTTTTAATGTTTGGATAAATAAAAACTCTATAAAAATAAACATAAAATTTTTTTAATTATTTTTTCTTTTAACTAATTTGTTTTTATTAATAATACATCCATAAAAATAACTAATTTATCAAATTTTCTGCAGCTTCTTTTCAAATGTTTAATGTTTGGATAGCGGTCAACGAGTCCGCTAAGTTATACTCTGAATTTAAAAAAATTCTACCGGATTTAAACTTTAGTAGAAGGATTTTATTTAATAACCAGGGACAGAGGCCTCTCAAAATTTTTTCCCTTCTTTTTAATAAAGATGTTATTTCCCTCCCCCACATATAGTTGAGGATCCAAAGCAAATCCGTGAACATCCCGAGTGCTCAGATTGCTTTCTTTCTTTCTTTCTTTTTTTTTCCCCCCTATAAATGAAAGTTGCGTACTTCATAGAATAGTAACAAAAAAACCGGTACTTGTGTAGTAACCACATGCTTTTCAAGAGCAATATTTACAAAAGATCGATATTTACCGTGAATCTAGCGTTTTTATTGAATTTAACGGGCGATTTTTGGCAATCAATGGCTGAAATGTGGCTAATACGCATGAAAAAGAAAAAGAATATGTACTTTGAACGGCTTTTTTCGGATCGATTGAAATCAAAATTTTACATAGAATTACAATTATAGTCAAAAGATCACATACCAAATTTCATTTATTTAAATCATTGCGTTTTTACTTGCAAGAGTAAACCCTTGCAAGTAAACCCAGACGATCAACCCTTAATCAGATTTGGTTTCAAATTTAGATAAAAAATCTACCTTATAAATGCTAAACCTGTGTGCCAAATTTTATCTATCTAGCTCTTTACGTTTTGTAATGATCGTATTCATTTGTACACGAATAGCCGGGTAGATAGATTTTTGACTGAATTTAGTTCAAAATTTGATAGAAGTCTACAAATTTGGTGTAAAGACTATATGCCAACTTCATCTTTCTAATTCAAAGTGGTTTTGTGTTATCGTGTTCACAGACAGGCAGAGTGACAGGCATGCATAATTCCAAAAATTCGGATTCAGGGAGATGTGATTCATCAAAATCTCGAATTCGAATTTTTTGACGATTGCAGTACTTTATCTTTGAATACTTCGTTTGCGAGAAAGTAAAAATGAGTATGATATTTCCAGCTTAAATATTGCGTAATGCTCCTCGATCTATTTTATTTATTTTTTCTCTCTTATTCCAAATAAAAATTCTACGAAATTAAGTATCATTGAACATAATTAAAATAACTCCTTTATTTCACGGATAAAACTCTCTAACACCTACGGCATTCCTTCCAAAGATGCCTAAGATTCTCTTACCTGAATCGATACTTGTCAAAGAAATCTCCGTAAGAATCTCTTGGTAAAAGCACTAAGGAAAAACTTGTGTCTCGATGCAAATACGCGAGTTTCCTCGGTCCTCCCTGCATATAAATAAGCTCTGCCATGGAAAAATAAATTGAAGTTAATTCTATCTCTAAAATTGCGTCATGCAACACTGTTAACGCAATGAGGAAACAGAATTTAATAAAACAGAAGTAATCGAAAATATTGTTTATTTAAATAATTAAATATGCTCATATGTTAAATGTGTCAGTGTGCTCGTGTCATATGTTAAATGTGTCAGTGTGTTAAATGTGTCAGTTCAACATTATAAATTACACGAAACAATCCTCATACGCCATTCAGGTAGAATGTTAGATAATATTAAATTTTTATTGATTATTTCAAATTGTGATGTTTTCGTAAGGCTTGATTTCTTAATCAGTAATATTTCTAAACTTATTTTAAAATAACATAATTAGTAAACTTATTTGATGCTTACAGGTACTTGAATTTGATATTTATTACATAACATCAGCAATAAGAGACTTCGTACCTCCGGTGACATCACCAGCGCATCGATTCGCCGTGAGCCTAATTTTTCTACTGTCCAGTAACATTAAGACACAAGATCAAAGTCAAATCCACTGTAAACACCTAGCAGATATATTCTAGGAAAAATATTTTTCCATTTATTCCGCTTAATGGTAGGCTACATCCATTCACTTTGAAAGAAACAAGGTGTTAAAAATGTGAAAACAAACCGTTTCCATTTCCCTAATGGCACAAGGATATTGAACAATATTTTTCAAATGTCGTCCAACATTCGCAATATTGTGAAATATCTTTATAATATTGCTGGGATTTCATATTATAATATTGCCATTTTATAATATTGCTGTGGATACTAGAATCCCACTTAGCATACTTAGTAATGACATGCAAACAAAATATCCTAAAAGACTGGAATCAATCAAAAATAAAATCCTCAAAATGAGTGTTTGTAGTTGAATCATAGGCAAGAACTGAAGCACCAAAGTAACAGACATTTACGTCGAAAAGCTATCAAGAAATTTCTTTAACAGCATTAAGTCCTATTTTTATCCTCGAATCGTTGCTCAAACTCTTTTCGCGAAAAACAGCAGATATCATTTCAACTTAGACTGTGGTAGCCCAGATGTCAGGCCTCGGCTTTTGGAACGTAAAGAGCTAGATTCAAAACCCAAGCCTGTTCAAGATGCTTTGTGTATGCTGAATAAGTGCAACTTAAATCTAATGTCGCGTGCCGAAGTACTCCCATTGGTGGAGCACGGAAGTTTGGAAACTTGGTGTAAGCTCAAGTGGCGCATTCGTCATCTGACTGAGGTTCAAAATCATGGCATCCATTCCACAATTTCTCTGGTGTTGTTCTCAAATGGGACATAACTAAAATATATAGATATATTAATTGCGTCCCGTTATAAACTAAACTAAATTAGGCAACCTAATCCATATTCTGTGACTAAGTAGTCCTCGGCAAGAGAGCCTCTTTTACAGGTACAATTTTTTTGACTAATTAACTATGGCCAGAAATTACTATTGCTATTTTGTAGTTTGTATTTAGGCACTGATTTTATTTCACTAAATATTTATTTTTATTCATTACTATTGACTAAGAAGTACAAAAAATATGTAGATTATTTCACAAAAATACGTAAGTATTTCAATAAAAAAAATTTAAAAAATGGAAATTTATATATAAAGAGGCACAATTTACAACAGTGATTCTTTTTTATTTTTATAAGCTAATGCTGTTAATTATTAGTAGAATAGACTATTCAGCTGAATAAATGCTTTTAATTTAATAATTTAATTTAATTAGGTTAATTTATCATTTTTAACTACCCCTATTAGCACAAATGTGTATAATATTTTTATGATTTTGTTTAATATTCTGAATGTAGTGCAAAATCACACAGATATCTTAATAGTATTGTAGAGCATTTTGTGCTGTTTGGGATTCAGATGTATTTTAAGATTCTCAGCGTAATTCTGAAAGGAATGGTAATAATCAATAACGGAACTTAAATTGCATTCCTCTTCATGCTTCCACATCATACCACTGGAAGGATTCTTAACAGCGACAACTATAGACGCACATCAGGCTCTCCTATGAGCCAGATTTTCGATGGTGTTGCGTTCTCCAGTTTCGAATCCAAAACTTCGAAACCTGGTCACTATGACTCCAGTCTTATAAGCATGAAACTGAAGTATCTAAATTTTTGAATCCTCAAACAGGGGTACTCAAAATCATGGGGATGTGATCTAGAATGTTGACAAGAGAAGGGGGAAAGATAATGGACAAAATTTAAAAAATAAAAGTAGTAAAATATATAAGAGTTCAGAAACAATTCAATAATCAAATAAAAAGCCAGAAAAAAGCTAGAAAACTTAAGAAACATTAAGAATGTATTTTGCTTCAACGCCTTATGAAGATGGCCATATTCTTTACATAATAACATTTGAGACATAATTTTTCCTAACACGTTTAAAAATTACATCTTCTTTCATTTGAATTATTTACTAATAAATGAAAAGGTGGATATTCTGTGAAATAAAATTGAAATTTGAACCGAAAAGGCGAAATTCAATGCTATCGCGATTAATCTGGCAAGTTAAGTCACTTTATCTTTAAAAAGGCTATTTAAGTATCGTATTAATATGATTACAAATGCATTATTCCATATATAGAGAGAAGTGGGAAAAGCTCTTTCCCTGCTTTCCCCAAAAATGAAAATTTTAATTGGCGTTATTTAAAAAAAACTAAAGTTTCTTTAATGCTTCTTAACGCTGGGTGTTCATCCGATTCTTTAAATCTGAAGAAAAAAAGGAATTAGACAAATATTTTTGTTTGCAAAATAAAACTCAAATTTGCTTACAAAGGAATTTTAATCGAAATACTAGCTACAAAAATTCTTTTACATTTTTATTGTCATTTTCAGTTTGACAAAAAAAAATTTCTTAGATTTCTAAATTCAATAATATAAGTGTGACAGTTTGCAAGGAAACACGAAGGAAAACAGAATAAATGAGATGTTGTTGCATGTTTAGAAGAAGTTTCGTCCAAAGTCTATTTTTGTAATAAGAAAATATTTTGAAGAACAATAAGATATGATCAATATCATAAATGCTATTGCGCTCATAGCAAAAAGAGTCATTATGTAAGTTGAAGCTGTTCAAATGTCCTGGTATTATTATCATTTTGGTGATCTTACGACAATGAAATCTTCTGTACGATTTCTTGTCCAGGATGTAAAAAGCATAAATTACTTGAAGCAACAAAATTTGTTGTCTCAGATATCTATCTTGTTATTATTTCTTATGAGTAAAAATTAGGATAACCAGAAAAAGTTCATTCAAAAACATAGTATTTTTCAATCCGAGACAAAGAATAAAAAATCAACATTCACGGTTAACCTGGGGAATATGTTTCCTTTATACTTATGGCAAAAAAATTGGGAAAGAGTATACGTTTTCATTTCACTTTTATTTTAAAATAATTGCCATTAATGCTTATTTCATAAAATCCATTTACTTGCACGTTTGACACAATCCAGAATATTTTGTTCGATTTGGAACACATTTTGAAGCTAGGACAGACTAGTCCAATCAAATTATCTTGAAAAATAGCAAAATATGGGAGGACTTGTTTATTTTTAGCATACAAATTCTAGTCCCTTCATTATGCCCTACCCAAAATTTCATAATTTTCTGAACAATAGTTTCGTGGTCAACTTTTAAATAGGGTTGATTAATTTGGAGACTCTGTATATAATAGCAATTTTATTGAATTAAGTTGTTCAGCTGGCTATCCAAAATATACTTATAAATTTTACCCGGATATGTCACCGAATGAGGGAATGAAAGTTTTAATACGATTTTTTGCGTTTGAATAAAATGATAATAATAAACTGATAGGGAAACTTCATATTAAAAACTTAAAGATATTAAAAAGACTCGTAAATTGAACTCTAGAGTATAATGATAGCTAAATAAGATCAAGAATAAATTTTTTAATGCAAACTTTTAAAGGCATTAATTCAATTTTATTTTTTTTATTCGGGCGAAAACTTTGGAACTGTCTTAGAAGCATGTTATATAGAAGGAAATAACAAGTAAAAATTTCAGGTCAATATCTACATTAATTTTTGAAAAATCTGACTTTGTCGAAACAAACAGAGTCGTTTCTATTTACAAAAAAAAAAAAAAGAAAGAAAGAAAGAAAAGAAAACTAACGAAAAAATATTTTTCCCAAATTTGCTGTTTTTTAAATTTATTTATCTAATTAAGTTGTCATTATATTCTATAATTTATTTTATAGATCTTTTAAATACCTACAACGTCCTTTTTCTTCGGTTCCTTTCAGCTTAATAGCTTATACTTAATTGTGAAAATCCGGTGTTAAAACTTCCACATATATCCTCATCCTTTTATCCTGTAAGATCCTGGTTCAAGCTTAGAGGCCCATTTTGGTTAGGCAGCTCAACAACTTAAATAAATTTTGTTATATATTTTTTCCTGGGAAAGGTGCAATTCGATTTTACTAAAATAACTGAAATTCTTAATTATCCCTACTAATCTAACCGATTGGTTCCCATAATTAAACTGACCTTTACTATTGTACCATCTCAAACCCGATGTTTGAAAATTCTATCGCAGTGAGCATTTCAAGGGAAATCTTCCCTTCGCATTTCTTGAAAATTTTGCAATGATTGTCAAATTTAATGTCAATTAGAGCAACTATAGAACACATTGATATTTTTCCGGATTAGGAGTACTTTAACAGCTTGAAAAAATATTCCTGCAAAGTAATGGAAAATTTTGACTTTTAATTCGGTCATGATTTTTATAGCTTCTTAGAATATTATCTCTTCTAAAGCATTACTTTCATTAAAAGTCATCAGATAGAAGTAAAACAGAGGTGCTTATTCCAAAACATGTCAGATTTATGATAGCATATGTAATAATGTACGTTCTGGAGCGACGTGAAGCAGGTTGAAACTTATTACAAACTGCTGCTGGCAATAACTTTGGGTAAAAATACGTATAAGAATATCATTATGTCATTTTCTTTCTTGCACAGTGATTTGTCAATTGCAACGTCAATCAGACAACTAGTACTTTGGCATTAGTCTAGGTTACAAGAACTTATACGTTACGGCTTATTTGGCGACAAAAATCCATCATGTTGTGTATCAGCTAAAAAGAATGAACATTTAAATTTTTAAATGCAGCCCTTTGAAAATTAAATTAATTTTATAATATTGTGACAAGCAATATATAGCATCATTTAGAGAAAGCTATTTTATTCTTTCCTTTGGAAAGCTGTATGCAATTTACAATTTTCATTTCATTTGCTTTAACGGGGTATTTTCAGTAGGAATTCTACTCATTATGTGGTGCCACCCCGAATAAACAAAGCAACCCACTTTTCGTCATATGCTAGTGCGCTCTGTAGATTCTATTCCGTAACAACAAGATTTTCGTTTTCAGATGTGCTGAAAAGTAAGTTCTGTTCATATTTTATAGTAATTTCCCTTATGTTTATTTTTATTTTTTCTCGTTTTTTTGTTAAATGACAGTGAAATATTACAAGCAAATTTTCCTTTCATACCGGGCTACTTTTTTTTTCTTGTTTTCTTATACCATACGTTTTATTATTTCTTTAATGCTATTCTATCGGTTTGCACAGCTGATAGTTATTTGCAATATAAAAATGAATCGGTTGATTCCATTTTTCTCAAAGAAAGATTGGACTCTGCATTATTTGCTTATGAACCTCTAATTTGTATTTCGATTAAAAACAGCTGTATGCGAAATAGTGTCCGAAATATTGTCTAAGTAAGATATCAAAAAATTTGTTCCGTGCTGGTAAAATTCTAATTTCTTTCATTATTAATCTGTAATATTTTGATTTTTGTAACTATCGAGATTATACAATTTATATTTAACAAATATTGTTTTCCCTGGCTTGGATTGTGAGCATTAAAAATATGTTTTTATTATTTATAGATTGATAAAAGCTGTAATATTTTTCAAAAGAATGTTTTAACCGCTTGATATTTAAATAAAAATATTTGGTAATACTGATTTCCACTTGATCCTGTTTCTGGTTTCTTTCTTTCTTTTTTTTTTTTTTTTAATGTTATCCAAGTAATAATATATAGACATTTTAATTTCTATAATTTGCTGTATTTTAATTTATTTTTGCAGTTATATTATTTATTTAAATAAATATATAAATGAAAGAAAATATATTTATATATATTTTTATACTCTATTTTTGATAGATTAGATAAATAAGTATAATAACCAAAATACACACTCCAAGCACAAATTCTTTTTTATATAATAATTTTTTAATTGAATCAAGTTTGAAATACCCTTAAAGTATATTTTCTAGTTAATGCATTTTATTTTTTATGGCAAAATCATTGTCAAAAGTGCCATTATTACCTAAGTAATTTTGTTGTCTGTAATATATTTACTTGCAAATCATAAACTATATATTTATTTATCTAATCTTTTAGAATAAGTAAGGAATATAATATCACAAGAATAAGAAGAATATCTTAAGAATATTGTATGGTATAACTAAAAACATAATTGTTAGTTTAAAAGTTATTTTTAAATAAAATCCATTTTTCTTTCTTCCTTTTTTCTTCTTTAGAAAAGGTAAATAGGTTTTTCTGTAATTATGTCAGTGAACACAGTAAAAAGTTTTCTCATTTGAAATCATAGCAAATGTTTTTTATTGTATTGTGATTCATAGTGATTTCCAGAAAAGATTTTATTCAGAATATTGTTAAATAACAATATTCAGTTTTGATGTAGTCTTCAGATTTGTTAAAAGAATTTTAATCTAAGCCATAACTTATCTAAGAATATGACTTAAACTATTTTCAATTATGTGTATTAATGGGTCATTTCTTTTACTATATATCTGCACAGTGCATTAAAAACAAATCAAAGGTTTTAGACTAAAAAATTAGAATTCAGTAGTAAAACAGAACAAGCATTAATAGAGGTAGTTCAATTTCTGTCTAAATGGGGATCTTGATTGGCTATACATACAAATCTGCTTCAGTTTGTTCCTGAAAAGAAGCATGCATGTGCAATGTTGTGGAGTAAATTCAAGGAATAACACTGTGTACAATACAAGCTTTCTGGAGTTTTCTGCTCTATGAAAAGTCTTTCAAGAAGGATTTTTGCTGGTTTTGTAAAAAATAAGGAAATTAGATTATAGATGATAAATCTAGGTATTGTGAGAAAAATTAAATTTAAAGCACTAAGGTACTACTCTACAGCTATGATTGATGACTTCTGTCATTAGGATTTCTATCCTAATCTAATTTTTTAGAAAGTTTTGTTTTGTGTGAATCTCTGTTAAGATCTGCTAGTGCAATACAAATATGCATCACTCATTAAAACTTTCCATGATGAAAAATCTTTCATGTATTTCTTACTGATACTATATTACCCTGTGCCTGTATGTTCACCATATGTTTGATATATCATAGCCAAATGTGGCTCTTGCACCAATAAACCCCAATATCCTATTCTACAATTACTATAATAAGCATTTTTTATGCATCTTTGTACCTATTAATATTTTTCTAATTTTCAGTTGGCTATTATTGCATATTTAATGTCATGCATTTTTGATAATTTCATTTTCATAACCCTGAAGCCCTCATAGATTTCAAAATAATGTAATTAATAATGTTAACTTATTTTATATCTGTATTATATTTTTACTTGTTTTCCAAAATCAATAAACAAAATTCAAATAGATAACATAGTGACTCTGAATTTTTTGATATCTGCATTCTGTTGATATGTGATATTCCTTAATGTAATTTTCTTCTGGATTTTATCTACAAATTTATTTTAGTCATTAAAGTCCAATCATAGATCGATAATATTAAAAGTGGGTTTCTTAATATATATTTTATATCAAACAGCATAAGCTTGCATAAACTTTCACTGCATTTTCTTTTCTTCTGTTCTTTAGTATTTATCAGCAGAAATAATTAAAATAGCTGTCTTAATTTCAATATGTTATAAAACTATTTCAGATAAAATTTAGCTTTATTATTAATAAATGCTATTTTTTATTGCTTTTTTTTCTGATATTTGAATCATAAAATTTCTCTGTTGAAAAAAGGGATCCAAGAAAAAATTTTTTAGAATATCTGCATTCAGACTTTAGCAAATAGATATTTTTAAAACTGAAGTTATAACTATTTCATGCAAATGTGATTTTTCAGTGTGAAATGTTAAATATTAAATATTTTAATGCAAGAAAATTAAATCCCTTTTTAATCACTATCCCTGCAGCATTACCTGAAATACTCATGGTATCCAGATCTCAATTAAATGTTCTGTACTCAAAGAAGTGATAATAAACATTCTTGCAAAACAGCATTGCCTGTAAAATAAGGTATAATTTTTTACTTATAATAGCTATTAAACTATTTTTATCTGGTTTGATTAATATGTTACATAGTAAAATTATCTTTTTGGAAAAAGAAAGTGTTCATGTATTGGTTAATTTGAAATTTTTCGACTTTCTTTAAAATCAGTTATATATCTTATAGTGAAATGAGATCTCTAAAATTTTGATCTGAAATATACTTAAAGAATTCCTGTATTATTTCTGGTCATTTGTAATCAATGACTAATGTGTTTAAACTTTATAAAACAATGAAAATTTGAATGTGAATATTCTTAGTTCTTAAGATGAAAATTGATTACTGCTGTATTATATATTCTATTTAAAAAAATAAGTCCTCTTCAAAAACATCTGTTTACAACACAAAGTAGATGCATTTTATGATGATAAGAGGGGGAGAAAAATATGTATTAAAAGTCATTTGGATTTTCAAGTTACACTGTATGCTTGAAATAATTTGGTAACTCTCAATTTATACAAGAGCTTAAAAAAAACGAATTAAATTTTAGTACATCGTTCATTTTTATGATACAAATTCTAAAAAGGAGAGCTGTATGTCTAATTTTTAAACAGAAACATCTTAGACTGCCACCTGCATACTTCATACCAATTGTCAGTTAAAATCATGCCTAGATGTAGATATCGAATATCATGGCATAGCATTTTGTTTTAACTATTTACTTCTTATTTGGACTAAAAGATTAATATTTCTCAGTTTCTGTAAATTATTTGTTATTTACTGCAAAAGTCAGATTTGTCCATGTTGCATCATTTAATTTTACACATTGGTCTAGACATTTGTTAATGTTTGTATCATTATTTAAATAATTGTTCTCACAGTTCCTTTTAAATTAACAGCTGTTGAATGTGAAGTGCATGCTAATAATAAGAAGATATTCTTGCACTTCAGTGTAACTCTTTATTTCTACAAAATAATGATTAAAAAGTTGAATTCTTAATAAAAATAAGAGGTAACTAAACAAAATAAATTTTTGTTGATTAATAATGGCCATTGTCCCATCTTTTTTTTTTTTTTTTTTTTTTTTTAAGGAAAGTTGCATGCACTTGTTCTACCGCCACCCCCCAACCGTAGATCAAACAAAATATTTTAAGTGTGTTGAGAACTTCACATGCTGTCCACTTTTTATAAACCCATCATTAACTGAAAATTTTATCTTGTCTTTGTCATTTAATGAAAAAGACTGGTTTTCAAGCTATTAATGAAAATTGTTTTAACTGTTCCATCAATGTAATTATCAGTTATTTTTCTTTGCAATGTTGAATACAAGATAGAATTTGATAGATTAATTGCAGGCAGGATGCTGTGACATTTCTTTTCTATTAAAGAATGGAGAAAACTGACTATTTAAATGACGATATTCAAATCAATTTTTAGTTTGAATACCATAGTTTGCAGCAAGTGACTAAATCTGGATGTATTATTTCTTTTGGTAAATGAAAAATTTGCGCAATAGATTTATGAGCATTCCATATATTAATTCTACTGATCTGCATATTAGATCTTCCCAAATGACAGAATACAGTGCAAGCAAAACTAGTATTTGTAGAATTAATTACAGATAAATCATTATATAGAATTTAGATATTCTATTAAAAGTTTAGATTAGATTAAACTTTTAATAAAATAATTTTGATGTTTAATAAGACCGTTAGCTTGATGATATGCTATAGTTATATTTGTTTTAAATTCAGTATATTTTCTCAGAATTTTAAAAAGCTGACTTTCAGTTGCCTTCCGTGATCTACTGCAGTTTGTGTAGGAATTCTGAAGTTTGCATTTTCATTTTATCTAGATCACTAATTTGAAATATATTTTGATAAGAAAATATTTTTATGCAACAGTATTACTCTTCTGATTTCTGCTAAAATATATTTTTCTCAAATGGTGGTTAAAAAGTAGAATTAAATAAAGATAAAACATTTATACTTAGCAAAGGTCATCTTCACCTGCTTTTCATGAACTTAATTGTAAGTACTTGCTATAAATGCTAAATAATTTATTTGAAGCTTTCTATCATCACCTGCTCATGAGAACTTTTGAGCTGATCCTGTATATTTACTGTTTTGTTTGCATAGTTGTAAAAGAGTTGTTGCATCTAGTTATATCCATTTGTATTTTATTTCAAAGTACAGTGGAGAGTTGGATTAAGTATAAATTTTCAAAAATATTTTAGGAAGAAGATTCTGAAGTTATTTTTATTTTGGGGACATTTATGAAATTTTATTATAATGAAAGGTCTTGCTATTGATTTTTAGTCTGACTTTGGCAAAAATATCAAAAGTTACTTATTTAGATTCTTCAAAATCACATCTAAACATATGACTAAGAAAATCTTTTAAATATGTGGCAGATATCAATTTTTCACATATGCTTTTAATGATATCAGTGGAATAAAGAAATCATCTTGAATATGCTTCAAGGAGTTTATTATAGCATATTTTTGAATTTATTTTATTATGTAATGCATTAATTTTATTCGCTTAGCAGCTGATTGACTCTGAAATGATGAAAAGTCATCATAAAAAACTGAATTCTTCAATAAGCTAATAATATGCTAATGGAGATCCTCTGTTTAGGTCATATTATTGTTAAACCAATAGATCAACTTTTATTTATTTTTATTATTATTATTTTTTTCAGATGAATGTGCTATCTATAACTGCACTTCAGTTATATTTTTTTATTATAAATCTACTGCACCAATGTGCAAGCACTATTAACTACTGTAGTTTTTTTAAGATCAAATTTTTTCAGTTCTTTATACTTACATTAATTTTTGGTAATGTCCCGTGCCATTTTATAATCAACATACTGCAAATATATTTTTTTTACCAAGTTTTATTCCCATTTGTTATTTATAAAATCTATATAAACATATGAATTTAAAATTGGATTTAACATGTAGTTTCCTCAAACTGAGCAAATGATATTTGACAGTTTATATTTTAGTGAAAGTATTTGTCTTGTTTTTTAAAGGGTAATTATTTCAAAGTCCAGAAAATTATCCTGTGCAATTCATTATATTTCAACATCTTTCATGCTTTTTCATTTTAAATTAACTTTCCTGCCTGTATTACTTCAAAACAGTAAATGTTTCTGAATTTCTTCCTTAGACAATGAAGCCTAAGGGTATCTGTTTCCCCCATCTGGTATGGTGGTGTATAATAATATTTTCCAAGATTACCTATGCATTTTATGTTCCTGGTGTTGCACCTGTAGAATTCAAAAAAGGAGAAAATATAGAGGTTAAAGCAGTAAAGATGACAAGTACTTTAACCCAACTTCCTTATGAATATTATTCCCTTCCTTTTTGCCGGCCAAAAAAAGGGGCTATTGTGTATAAATCAGAAAATTTAGGTATGTTATTTTTTCTTCTTTTAATCAAATAAAAAACTGCTTTTAAAAGATAACTTCACATCAGGTTTTTAATAAAAGGGTAAAGTAGTGTTCTTTGTGATTTTCAGGAGAAGTATTGAGAGGAGACAGAATTGTTAATACACCTTATGAAGTGCAAATGGCTGTAGATCAGTCTTGTCGGCTATTATGTAACAATCCCAAGACTCCGCTAAATTGGTCTGTAGCCGAGTCGAAACTTGTGGCCAACAGAATACAGCATCAGTATTATGTACATTTGTGAGTAGTGATATTTTTTTATAAAATTCATGTTTGAGGCTTGTTTGTACATTATTTGAATTGAATAAGTATGATAAAAGATACTCATTAAAAAAATGCAAACTTTTGTTTATGTTTCTTTTATATTTAATCTTCAGAAATAATTCTCTAAAATTACACTTTATTTCTACTTTACAGATTGATTGATAACCTACCATGTGCTACAAGATATGATGCTACTGATGTTCAGTATGAGCATGGCTATAGATTAGGTTTTGTTGAAAAAGGAATAGTGAGTATTTGATTTTATGCATTCCTTCACATTTCTTTATTCTTTTATTTGTTTTGATTTCAGCTTAATGCATATCAAACTTTTGTTTGAAGATTCTATATCTTTACACATTTTAACATTTCCTTCCTGAATTTTTGGATGTTTCATCCCCCCCCCCTCTCTTCTAATTCAGAATGTGATAAACACAGAAAAATTACCTTTTCTGAAAATTTTATTGTTTTTAACATTTATTTCAGATAATAGAAGATTACCCTCAAATCTCAGATTTTCTTTATATTTTTTTTCACTCCTAGAACTGTAGTTAACTTTATTTGGTCTTGGAACATTTTCGTTTGAAATTTTAGTGTTCAGTAATTTGCTAATTTTTTCTTTATTTTTTATTGATATTGATTTGTATATAATGATTTAAAAAGATTTTGAAGTACTTAAAGCATGTGTCATTCTTTTTTTTTTTTTTTTTTTTTTTGTCTCAATGTGATGTTAATTTTTTTTATTGTATAACATTTTCTGATCATGCGAGTTAATATTATTGTAGCTTTATCATGGATGTCTGAGTTGTTCAGTTGTCTGAATTTGCTATATTGAGAGAAATATATTTCTTAATCAAAATTATTTTATAACATTTTTTTTCTTTAAAATTCAGTTTCTATAATAAGTTGCAGAAGAATAACTAAATTATATAGTGCAAGTAAAATTTATATAATTGTTTTAATGAATTATCTCTTCCTTTAAGAGCTTTTGTGTAAAAATTAATGATTATAAAATTGGATTCTGGAACCCTACTGCTAGCAAAACTGAATAGTCTTCTAATTTTTCTTTCTCGTACAAATTGTTGCTTGGACTTCTTGGACCAGATGCATCATTTCCATGATGTATGTTTCCTCTTAATAAGCAAATACTTAAAAAATTCTTATTTGTTATAACTTTTTATGAAATGATTGGATCTTCTGTTATTTCAATCATTTCTCACAGAGCTAAATAGTTATTATCAACTGACTTGAACTGCCTTATATTGTTGATTTTGTTACATTTATTTTGTGTATATCTTAAAATTATATTTTGTGCTATATTTATTATTGTACTTTTTTTTAGCCTTACATTAATAATCACTTAAAAATTATACTGAAGTATCATTCACAACCAGGGTGAGTTCTATTAACATATTTTTTTCAATAAATTCATTTATTATTTAAACCACAATTCATGCAAATTTCATGAAATTCTTACAGGGAGAATTATCGTGTTGTTGGATTTGAAGTCGAAACTCAAAGGTAAATAAATGTTAAGACCTTCTGATTTTGCTATTTTTCTTAGTGTCCCTAAAATATCTACTATATGTAAACAGCATTGAGAGAGAGAAAGTCGTATGCATATTTTGTGGAATTCATTCTGAAATAGAATAGTAATAAAGAATAATAGAATAATAAATTTAATAAAATAGTATATTTCAAAAAATTTTGAAAATTTTTCTGATTAAAATAAAGTTTTAAATTATATTGGTCATATATCTTTATGAATATTGAAACAATATCATATTTCATAAAGTCATTTCGGATAATGTACTGAACAGAAGTATTCTGTATTATTAATTATGCCATGAATATCATTTTTAGCCTGTTTTTTAAACTGTTGGAGGACAGTTTTTCTATATTTATAAATTCTTAACAAGTTTACTAACCTACAGGTTGGATGCAAAATTGTTTATATATATATATATATATATATATATATATATATATATATATATATATATATATATATATATATATTCATAGTCTGCTTTGTTTGCTTATTGTTCTTTTTATCTACTTATTGAATATACCTTTGTAGCTTGCATATGAATGCAACTGTTACCACTAATACTTATTTAATAAACTGAAAAAAATATTTCAATTTACCATTCATTGCCCTAAAAGAAGTGTTAGTTGTAGCAATGCTGTGATAAAAACTCTGGGAATATAGTATTTTGAAACATCCTTTTTTCTATTAAAGACTGCCATACTTTCAGGAAAAGTGCATCTAAAATGAACCGTTATTGAAAGGACTGTATAAGTTTTTTTTTTTTTTAAGGCAAAATAATACCCTGATTTTTATCATCTGACCATGGATCAAAATTATTTTGTCCACACTTTGCAATTTAATAAGCTACTATATTTTTGAATTTTTAATTTAATACTTTAAATATATTGAATTTTATACCTCGTATGCTTATAATAGATGTTCTTTGCTTTAAGAGAGGCTTTAACTATGTAGGCATATTGGTAAATTGAGTCTAGTAAGGAATATTGTTTAAATGCAAAGCTTAGAAATATTTGGACATGTATTCAAGGATTGTCTAATTTTTATAAAACTGTTTGCCATTTTATTTTATACTATTTGGTTTTTTTCATTTAACATTTTTACAAATATCTTACAATTTTAAAAGTACATATATCTGTATTAATATATATATATATATATATATATATATATATATTCAAAAGTGCATATATCTGTGCTAAAACTGAATTTGTGTAATACCTGTACTCATATATCCCTAATTTATTACCATACTTAGATATTAATGACCAATCTTTTATGAAGAAAAGTAATCTGTGTTCCCAATACTAATTGTTTTGCTGAAAATTATATACATTTTTTTATACTTTTCTTGAGAATATTTTAACTTCAATTTGGATTTTTCCTCTAAAACTTTAAAAATACATGTGATGTGCATATATCTGTTCTAAATTTTTTCAGTCTGTTTTTAAAATAATTTGTTTTAATAAATTATTACAGAAGGAAGCAACTGACATGCTAATTTTTTGTGATTTAATGTCTCTCTCCCCTCATGTAGTAAGGAGATGTAGGCCATCTAGTAATCTTTAACAAGACTCTTGAATTTGAAAGAGTACGAATCTGTATGAATGCGAAGGCAAAATTTGCAGATTCTGTGAATAGAAATATTTTTCTGATATTTTGAAAGGTTATGCATTTATAGGATGAATGCATTCCTTTACAACAAATATATGGCTTATAACTGCTTTTTTATTATTTTATTTTATAACAAGAGATTTTTGTTTAAATGGATTATTTAAATTTTTGCTGCATTTTTTATTGGATTAGTCACTTTCGCAGCAGCTGGTAATTGAGAAACACTTTTCAAAATAGAATTTCTCCTTTCAAGAAAGGATATAAGGGAATCAAATTGTGGAACTTCGGAGGTTTTTCAGGAAAATTCAAACTGCCTTCTTGACTGTTTTTCAAGTTTTTGAAACATTATACTAACTAATAAAATCGCTGATAAATTATTTTTCCCGTAATTTAAAACTTTAAGAGTCCGAATGTTTTTTAAATACAGTCTATTAAATAACGAAGTTCCTTAGCTGGTTCTTGATGTATTTTAGCGTAATTTTATATCGAAAGAACATGATCAATTAATAGGCTTTCATTTTCATGTTTTCCTTAATGTCTCAACAGAGAATCAAATGTATCTTCAAATGATTCTAACTGTTTATCTTCTCCTTTGAGAGACGCTGTTAAATAATACAATTTCTGGTTGTCATTTAAATTATTATTTGACACCAGTGTAACGAATTGGGTTTTAAATGTTGCCCATTCATAAAATGCTCTGGAAAAAGTTGAGGTCGGAATTTCCGGCAAGTGTACTTCACTTTTAAACAATTCGTTCTTTTAAAATGGATGGAGATTTCTTAGAATCGAGAATAGAAGTGATTCTTAACTCCAATTTTTTAAGGCGTTTCTCCACTTGCTTAGAATCATTTGCCATTTCTGGAAGTTGACTCAAATCCGGATAAAAAGAATTCGTGAAGTTCATCTAATTTCTTCTGTAGTATTCCGATTTTTCTCAATTTAATTTCTAGTTCGATTACGAAAGATCTATCACCACTTTCAATGAATGCTTCCATTTTTGTAACACTAGCCTTTATCGCGCCATTTACGCGATTAATTTTTTCCACAATATCCCTCTTCCTTTTCCACATACGAGAACACAATCTGAACTGAGGGGTTTCCTCTTGCGTCACCCCAGGATCTGGTGCTGCAAGGGAGCTTAAACAGTAATAAAAGGGAAGCTCCTAGAAATTTGAATATAAATAAATGTAAAACTTAGAAATTTAACTGATACAATATTTTGCATACAAAATAAATATGCTGCAAGGTTTTGAAGAAAAATTGAATGTGCTTCTTTTTTAGAGTCTATAGTTGCCTTTATCAGACAGAAAATAGATTTTAATCTTGTACTTTTTGTAAAAAATATTAAGAAGTAGATTCCTTCTTCATAGTTAGAGGAGAAAAATAAACCCATCATGCTGAAATTGATTACACTTATTTCCCATACAGTTGGCCCATCTAAATTTTGAAATTTGTCTTTTTCTATTAAAATCCAGTATTTGTCTAGTCTGAGGAATATAAAAGAAACATCCCCTCCCACCTTCACCTTTCTATGCACGTAATCATTTATGCCTTGGGGATTCGTGGGACAATTTTAGAAAAATCTTTTTAGGATGAGGTCATATAAGAAATATTATTGGCATGGAATTAATGATCCATTCCACTTAATGCCCTTTTAAGAAAATGATATATATGCTATATTATTGACATCAAGCTGCTCCGAAAGCCTGATAACTCATCTGAAAATACTAATATATTTCATTGGAGCTTATACAGGGTATCCCAGAAAAGTGAAACAAGCATTTATTTATGTAAATATTGCAATTAGATCTATGCATCTAATACCAAAATTTCATTAAGTAATTGTATAAAAGCACATCAGCTTCTCGAGATATTGATAAAGAGTTATAAAATTTAAATTTCAGTATGTCTCCCATGATGCATAAGTGTCAGTAATATGTTTCTATTACATTCATTTATGCACACATGTTTCTGTGTACTAAATTTGCAGATTCATGCTTATTTTTAAATTTAGAGGGACTAAACAAAAATTAATTTAATTTTGATATTTCAGCAGATTTTACAGTGAAAATTATGAAACTTTGTATATACTCAACTTATAGATGAGTGTAAGATGAATATTTTACCATTTGACACTTTTCAGTATGGGTGCCATATATAAAATTTTATTTTATTATCATCCTCTACAGAAATGAAAATGCTTTCATGCAATAACCTACCTTATTTAATGGAAATTTTGGTATTATATGTCTAAATGCTAAATTTAAAGAAAATAACCGTGGAGGTGTTTTTTTTTTTTTTTTGAGACGCCCTATATAGTAGTTATAAATTTTTATAAAAAGTACATATTTTTTTCGTTTCAGCATAAATCAATATTCTTGCATATTTTTTGTAGAGGCTCGGAGAGATTTTTTCCCCCTCTATTTTCATGTATGTGTTTTGCTTTAAACTTAAAGAAATTTTATAGTAAAATAACTAAGCTTGAGCACAAATGACGTGAAGTTCAAGGTTGAGGCAAGGTAACTTTTCTAAATTTATTTCTTATTAATCTGAAGAATTCGAATAAAAGTTTAGTTAATTGCATTAAACAGTTATAAAATTAAATAAATTCAAACACTGAGCAATTGAAAAAATAAGGTCTAAAAAAATTATAATCTTATTGTTTTTTTTTTTTTTTTTTTTTTTTTTTTTTTTTTGTTTTTTTTTTAACTTTTTTATTATCACTTTTCATATGAAAGATAACTTGATTTTCTGAGTGGTTTGCTTTTGTTCTTTTCCCTTTGAAATACAATGGAGCTATGTGTGAGAAATTTTAAAAGTTTACTCTGTTGTTGTTTAGTTCTATAAATTCAACCTCAGTTGGATTTTTTTTTTTCTGTTAAATTCTAAAAAATAGTTTGTACATTTTTTTTTCCTTTAGCATTGATCATTCTGATTTACAATTTACTGGAAATACTTGTTCTTATCCTGAATCTCATAAAAAGCAAGCTGTGAATGTTGAAGGTGGGTTTTTTATTATTATTTATTCAAACTTTTCAGCTTCTAATTTATATTTAAAAGGAATATTAAAAGCAAATGGAAAAAAGATTTGAGGTTTTGAAAGATGTATTAGCCTTCTCTAGAATAGAATTAATAATTAGCTATTATCATTTTTGATTGTACATACAATTTGTGTTATTTTTTCTTACTGAAATTTTGTATAGACTATTATGCTTTAGTTTTAGGTTTTAAAGTTGAAAAATGCAAACTTTGTTACATTTACTTATTTTCTTCACTTTATTATATTGGTTTATTTTTCATTTGTTTAAAATAGTTTTTTTATGACAGTTAAGGTGGAATTATTTTCTGACTCCTTTATCATTTTACTTATTTTGCAATGAAATATTGTACATTTTATAAAGAAATTAATGAAAAGAAGATAGATTCTTTGTGAAATTTCATTTATTCGAAACTTTTTTCCATCACTAAAAGTGATACTATTATTTCTTTTAGAATATTTTTTTTAATTTTAAACAATATTTCTTTTAGTTTCTTTCATTCTATTTAGAAAACTGTTTCATTTTAACTTCCCTTAATTATTTCATTAAACTTTTATAAGCTGTAAGATAAAATATGAATTTAAAATTGCTGCTCTCTGCTTTTGATGAATCAACAATTTGTTTGATGTTTCATATATCCTCTAACATACATATCCAGAAAAAATATCTGATATCAATAGCTGATCATAACTTCTAGTATATGCCAAGTGCATATCCTACACATTTTTTCTTTTACAATGTTATTCTTTTCCAGTGAAAATTAAACTTTCTGAATGCTTACATTTTAGATTTATGCAAGATTACTGTGTTTAGAGGTAAATCTCCTTATTTCATAAATGAAATAATACATTATAGGTGATTCATTAGAAGGAGAGGCTTGCTTTTTGAAATGCTTAAAGATAACTTTAGCTCTTTCTCGGCAGATTCAACCAAAATAAGAATAGAAATTCATTATGTGTTTCATAAATAAATTCATTTGTTAAGAAAATGGTTACTTTAGGTTATTTTTATTATTTTATAGGACCTACCAAGCTATATTTCACATATGAAGTCATTTGGGAAGAGAGTAATATTCGATGGGCCTCAAGATGGGATATATATCTTGCCATGACTGATGTTCAGATTCACTGGTTTTCTACTATAAATTCAGTTGTAGTTGTGTTTTTCTTGTCAGGTATGATATTTTAATACTGAGAGTTTAGTATTAAAAAGAATTGTAATACGCCCATGTCCATAAATTAAAGATAATTCAGAGTCACGCATAAATCCAACTCTAAAATACATATATCACCCAAAAAATGACTACACACATCTTCAAAAATTATATGCAGATTGCAGGAAGCCACCAGATGACATCGATAGTACGTCACAATGACGAGAATGTTGTATAAGGAATACAGGCAAAGAAATAAAATTGTTCGCAAGCGCTTTATAAGCCTTTCAGCGCAATAACCGCATAATTATGACACAAAGGAAGCATTTGGATGATTTTTTATGTGGTAGAATTATCGGCCGTCTGGAATGTGGCCGTACCAAGCTGGAAGTATCCGAGGAACTTGGAATCGCCCAGAGTGTCATCTCCAGGCTTTGGCAACGATTCCAAGATGATGGTAATGTGAGTAGACGCTACTGCACAGGTCGCCCCCAAGTTACAACGCCGAATGAGGACCGGTATTTGGTAGTTACTGCCAAAAGAAACAGACGGGGCAGAGCATCAGACCTGCCTCGTCAGCTCTTTTCAGCCACTGATACGACAGTTTCAAGGCAGACCATGTACATACGCCTAGGGCAGATTGGTCTATATTCTCGTAGGCCTGTCAGATGTGTTCCACTTACTGCAACTTACTGTCGTCTGCGGTTAGCCTAGCGTAGAGAGCATGCTTTGTGGACACCTCAACAATGGGCTTGTTTGAACTTTTCCGACGAGTCCAGGTTTAGTTTGCAGTCTGATTCTTACCGGACATTCATAGGGAAAGCGCCAAGTACCCGTTACCTCCAAGAGGACATCATTGTACGACACCGATACGTTGGTGCAGGATTACTCGTTTGGGGAGGAATTATTCTAGGTTCCAGAACTGACCTGCATGTTCAATTTTTTAAATTTACTCCAGGGAGCAAAAAATGGCAACTTTTATTAATGATATCAAACATATAGCATCTTTTTTGCTATTTACCTTTTGTTTTATAAATAGGCTTTACAAATAACATTTGTTTTGCTTCTGGCTCTTTCTTTTCCTGAACTTGTATTATCCTTAATTTATGGACATGAGTGTATTTAATGACTTAAATGATGATCCCAATGGCTTTAATTATTCTTTATACTCACTTCATTCATTCATTGCATATTTTGTAGTCAAGATTTGTCAGTTCTTAATTAAGGTAGAGGCAGTCCTTTATGTTTTATTAAACTTCAGTATAAAAGCAATAAAAACTATAGACTGAGTGTAGGACTCAAGTTGAATATAGTTCCTACTAGCTATGTGAAACTGTAGGTACGAAATTGTGAAAATTGTATGCATGTCAATCGGGGGGGGGGGTGCATTGCAGTATTTTTTCTTAAATTGTCAGAATAAATCATTATATTACTATACAACATATTTAGATTACACTTAATGTATTTGAAATGTTGTACTAAGTGGCAATTTATAAGAATATTGAAATATATAATTTTAATATAAAATAATATGAGATGATACAAAGTAAAAGTTTAACAATACCTCGCATTTTGTAATGATGATGAACAGGTTCGTTAAATACCAAAGTGGATAAAAAAAGTGCAAGACTTAACTAATTAGAAAGAGAGGTCTTAGCATTCTGGAAATCTTAACTCCTTTCAAAGTAATAACTTTTAATACGATGTTTGAATTTTTCGGTTGTAAATTACAAATGAAGCTGGTTTTGAATTTTAACTTCATTTATAAGAAACTGTGAGTGAAAAATGTTATGCAATCGAACATCTTTTGTTATTTTTTAAAGATCCTTATTAAAAGATTATATTAGCTTTTTAATATCTTATTTGATGCCTTGCAAATCGTTACTTTAAATACTGCGAAGGAACCTAGTTAAAACGTTTTCGCTTGCTATAAGATTGTTTATATTTTTTTTAAATATACTAATATTAATAACTTAATTGCTTAGTCAAAATGTGGGTGTCAAGGTGAAACCGTATGCAACAATATATATCTGACATTTTTCTTGGCATTTATGTGTTACATTTTTAAAGACGAGTATAATGCAGGCATTTTATTTCTTTATTAGGAATATTAACTATGATTATTGTCAGAACTCTGCGAAGGGATATTGCAAGATATAACAAAAACGAAGACATGGTAAATAATAATCTTTATGTATTTGATTAATCCTTTATTGAAATGTAGTATTCTCAAATATAATCATTTAATGATTGAAATTCAGCTTGTATTAGTCAATATCGAAAGAATGCTATACTTAAGTGTAAAATTTTAGGTATATATTTACTTTTGCATCCATCTTCTCTCTAAATGTCTTAAAATGTATGCAGCATTGTTTCTACTAAAAAGCCATTATTTGATATATTTTATCACAATGCATCCTTTTTCATGAGTGTGGGCATCAATGCATTTCATTTCTAGTGAAATTCAGTAAATATTTCTTGTAGATTTTTTTTTTTAAGCACTAGGCTTAGTTGTGGCTCTTCTTTATGAGATATTAACTAACATATCACCATAATAATAATTGAAAACTTTATCAAATGTAAAATATCATGGTCACAATTTCATAGCTCTTCAAAAGTGAGACAAATTAATTATTTTGAATATTTCTATTCTGTACCTTTGAGGAAAATGCCACCCATCTTGATTCTAAAAGGAATATTCAGTAAAAATTATGTAGAATTCTTAAATTCTGCTTTAACTCTGCAGTAAAGTTTTCTTATTAAGGATATCTCTAATTTATAGGATTCTAAAATTGGACTTTTTATGCAGTTTTTAAAATATTATTTTAAGTTGTGAGATAAATATGTGTGAGAGAAATTTTTTAAATCAAATATTTTTTGTAACAATTTTATATGTTTTGCTTTGCTCCCTGAAAAGTTTTATGTGTTTTTAAAGACTAAGTGATAAATAATTTTTTTATGTTCTAAATAGGATGATACCATAGAAGAAACAGGTTGGAAACTTGTTCATGGTGATGTATTTAGACCACCTAGGTATCCCAAACTTTTTGCTGCTGTTATTGGTAGTGGAATACAGATCTTTCTTATGACATTTATTACAATATGTAAGTTTAGCATCTGTTAATACATATTATTCCACGAAACACATTGAAAAAATATATTAAAATAGTTTGCCATAGCATTTGGTTTGCTCTTTTGTTAAAGATATTCTTTAATTTGAATAGCATAATTTTCTTTTCAGCTAACAATTATGTCTATGATTAATTAAAATCCTACATATTAACACTGCAACAACTGCACAAAATATTAAGAGCTTGCTTTCATAATACAGGCATTGATCTTCATGTGCTGTAGAGAATTAAACCTTTACTTAATATTATTAAATTAGTATTTGTACTTCAAGCATTTTCCCTTTATTTATTCTCTTCCTTCAAATTATAATTCTATGTGAAAGTATTCATTTTTTTTTTCACCCTTTATTTATACAGGGTTTCCCAAAACAATTGGAATGTACTTCTTACCTATTTGAGATATGCAGACACTTTAATTTTATGAGTGTTCAAAATGAATGGTAAAAAATTAGCTTATGTTCTTGAAGTAGCCATTTTATTAATTTGCAAAATATTAAGTATTATATGATGCTTTAAATAAAATTGGTAAATTAGAAAATTTTGCCTTTTTTTTGCAATTAGAGCATTATAAGAAACTGCACACCTGTATCTTTAAAGTTGATTAAACAATTAAAAAAATGTAAAAAATTAAACAATTTGCAACAATTAACTTTCTTCAGGATAGTTTAAGACTTGTTTAACATAATTTTTTTTAACTCAAGCACGGTTTTATAAATGGCTTGACCAAAGAATATTTCCTTTTGAATGTTGCTCCCCACAGAACTAGAATATTTCTTTTGGTAATGTGCTTTATAAAAAATAAAAAAACAAAAAAAACATTGAGTTATTCCTGTAAAGGTCTTTACGGATTCTCATTGCTCCATTTCCCTTAAATAAGTATTTATCCCAAAGAATGTTCCAAATAAAATTCAAATATCTGCCGAATATTGCATGCCTACACTTCACAACTTTTCCCTTGATGGCTTGTTCATGTATCTGGGGGATAAGTACACATACTGACAGTTCTGTGAATGTTTTTGCATATTTAAAAAAAAAGTGTGTTTTATGAATGTTACTGATGTGAATAACCAAAATGTAAAAAAAAAAAAAAAAAGAGTCATTAAGTTTTTATTTTTCCTTTTTGAAAAATTATTTTGCTATTAATACTAGAAATAAAGATAAATGGAGGTAGCTTGTATGAGGTCACAGTCTCATCGTCAACTTAGTTGCACATATCCTTAACAAATACATCCTATATCATTTAATTTGGACATATTTACCCTTAATATCCTGATTTTTTAATTTTTTTTTTCAATCTTTGAGCTGATAAAATGTGTTAATTTTTTTTTTATCTTGACTGTAATAATGTAGAAGAAAAAAGAAAACAATCGCAGTATGAAAACTTTTTACATTTTTCAACAATATTGGGTTTAAAAAATGTAACAGCTGTGAAATTTGGAGAGAATTTCGTAAATCTGTATCAAACTGTAAGCTGTATTCTTTTATACCGAAATAATAATGCTAATTTATACACTCGTCTACATTGTAATATTTAAAAATAAAAATGAGTCTGTTAAAAGTTAAATATAAATACTTAAATATTTTAGTAATTAAATCAATACCAATACTATTTAAATTTACTCTAATAATTTGAACAAAATGGGTGATTCTAACATAAACAGAAAATCATCTTAAAATATTATATTAAGTTTAAGAACTTATAAATGTCCGTAAAACAGGATTAGAATTCTTAGTGATATTAAATTGCTGAAGAAGGAACAAAACAAAAATTTAATTGTTTAAATAAAAAAAAATTATGACCATTGCAAGAAAAATTTTGTATAGTACTCAGTAGATAATTTGTATTGTTGCAGAGAATGTATCAAGTGTGCATTACATTTATCAAGTGTGCATTACATTTATCAAGTGTGCATGAATTGATTTCACTATATTTAAAAGGAAAATGTTTCTAATTGACAAATTCTGTTTACGGACATTAAATAAAAATTTCAAAATTGTAATGTTTAGAAAGTTAATAACAGTACAAATCTTTAACATAAGTTGCATTCTTATCTTATTTTGAACATTTTTGTAACGTATAGTGTCTGCTTATCTGCCATATGTAAAGAGTTAAAGCCCATTTTAAACTATCTGAGGCCTTACAGTTTATCCTTAAGACAATTCGAAGAAATGTCAGATTTTTTTTCTCTTAATTGAAAAATAGGACAAAGAGTTTTGTTTCTGTATTAGTGTCCCCTTTTAGCGAGGATTTCTTCAAATTTCTTATGGCCATTATCTAAAAAAAAAAGTCTTGTTACAAATTTTTAATTATTCCATTTATTTAGTTATAAAAGTTTCGAACCTTGCATAATATCAATATTATTTAAATGATGCACGTTTATGACGAAAAGACATTGATGAGTATAATTAATCGTGAAGAAAACTACATAAATACCTTTTTCTTTGGTGCTTTTCGATCAAGAGCAAATGCAATGAATATCTTCGTACCAACTTCGTTTGTGAATAGTTTTTTGGGAGTTTAAAAAAACGTGGAACCTTTGACAAATGAGTTTTCTTTGATATAACTCGATAATGAAATTACGCGCGTGCGTGTGCTGACGATATATCTATTGCATGGTACAAACTGAAATATACAACCGAAAAAAAAAATATTATCCTTTAGTTACAAATGAGTTGGTACAGCAAAATGTTCTGTGCGAATAATAAAATCCATAAAAGTAAATGTTTCACAAAACCTATGTTGCTTTACTGAGATTTTGTTTTTAGATGTTGCTATATTTTTCTGAAATACTTTTTTTTTTAACAGAGAGAGGTTTTACTAAATATCTTAGCCTTTTACTACATTTAATCAGTGAGAATTATCAGCATAGAAATCAGCAGTACTGCTAAAAACATTTTTCAAGCGATTACAATTTTAAAAAAAGATACTTCACAGTAAATAGCATAAAAATTTTAATAGTTGATCCCACATAAAGATTATCATCCGAATAATGTTTTAGAAAATTACACGTATAACTTTTTCGAAGAGTAACCTCTAAAAAAATGAGTATTCAGTGAAGCAGAGGCATTTATATCAAGATATAAAAATCAAAACGCATAAATATCCAATGAGAAAGAGAGAAAACAGAAAGAACGAAAGCGAATTTAGATGAGTGTGAGAAAAAAAAAATTATCAACACTCCACACTGCCCCAATTGCAGTGTCAGCACTTCTAAATTCAAAGGCGGAAATACGTGTTTTCTTTTTCCCCTTAAATTACCCTGTTAGTTCTGTGTGCAGTCGGCTTTTGCGGACTACATGTTGCCCCGAGCTACATTTATCTTGCTTGTTGGTTCATTTCCTGGTTTATTTTTACGTTTTTATTTCTTTTTTCTATTTTCATTAATCATCCAACTCTAAGTGAGCAAGAAGAATCAAAGTCTCATCATGGAAAATTTGATTAAGAAAGAAAGTGAATGAGTCGCTACATGTTTAATGCATTTTTAAAATTCCTTGCCTCGTGTGATTGTTTTCTCATTAATATACACTTTGAATATAAGAAATATACCGTCCATATATGACAGTAATATTATTATTAAATATATAAGAGAAAAGATTATGATAAATGTTTAGAGTTTATTCAGCATCATATGTGCTCATGTTATTTGAAACAAAAAAAAAATCCAGTATCATTAAAAGTATAATTCATTTTAATGCTTTAGATATTATATTTTTGTGTTCCATTACAAGATTTATACATTCTACAAGTTTATTTATTTATTTATTTATTTTTGTCACGAATTTCAAATTTCTCTGTTATTAAGGCAATATTCTCATTTCCACTCACTTTTATTCCATTTCTTTTTTAACTTTTCTATAAAAACTATTATCACTTCATTAGTTGCTATTTTGTTTTGACACCGCAAGTGTCCAAATTTTGTTGTTTAATGAGGATTTATCAATTTCTTATTTTGCCCATGTCTTGAAATGGTCATACTATATTGAAACATATTAAAAGAATTTAAAAAAAGAGAGAGTTTCAGTCTCTGAATCAGTGTGATGATAAGATCATAAGTTCAAATCTTATGTTCACTAAAGATTCATCATGAATGTGCACCTCATGTATCTCCAATTGAGTTGTGATTTAAACACCCTTTGAAACTGAAATTTCACGAGATGGTTAATAGTGAAGTCTTCTCCGGTTCAGTATTATGAAACCAATCACCATTAGAACATATTATTACTTTGAAGCAATGTATTATTAAAGCCGATTAAAATTCTGTATTGAAATTAACAATCTTGAACGTAGTATTTTATCAAAGTGGATTACAAAAGTATGATTAATTATAGTATTCATAATTAGGAAAATATAATTAATAAAATCAAATTAATGCATTCATTAAGACATTGAATTGGATTTTGGCTTTATCAGTTCAGTTGTATACTGTGCATAAGTTTTTTCAAAGAAAATCCATATATATCCAATACATATCAATTCTTGCATTCATTCTTATCTTTCACCTCTTCAAAATTTCAATTTTCTTCATAGGATAGGTGAGTAAAATAACATAAATGCCATTTTAGTTTAAATTATGAAACTATTAATTTTAATAAATGCCTCCAATAAGTGACTCACAAATTAGATCTCAAAAGAAGGGGTAAATAATTATATGGAATGGAAAATTAATGAATTGTAATCAGTTTTTTTTTTTTTTTTTTTTTTTTGTGGATGTGTGGATTTGTACTTTTTTCTATTACACTTATAATTTTTTTTTTTTTTTTTTTTTAGTTTTTGCTATGCTTGGGATGCTGTCTCCAGCTTCTAGAGGTGCACTGATGACAGCTGCAATTTTCTTATATGTTTTTATGGGGTACGATTTTCTTTTTATCATTTACATTTTTTTTCTTTCATAAATAAGCTTTTTACAAACTTTAAACAAAAATTACTTCTCAATAATATATGCTTCAATATTTTTTAAAAATTAGGTCATAGTTAGTTTTTATATATTTTAGGTGTGTGTCCGGATATTTTTCTGCCAGATTGTATAAAACATTAAGAGGTACAGAATGGAAAAAAGCAGCACTTTATGTAAGTTTTTCTTATGATTGAAATTTTGTTCAAAATTCAGTTGAAAAGTTAGTCTTTTTTTACTTCCTTTTCTGTCGTATGTAGAGTGTATTTAAAAAGGAAAATAAGCGTTTTAATTCCTTAAAAATCACAGCTAGATGCATGCTGCTATTTGTAAAGTTTCTTTAATAAGGTGACAGTATAACTACATTTCAGCATACCATAGATTGATGTTTGAGCAAATTTCATTAGAATACACATATTGCAAAAGATTCTTAAAGAGATGTAATTGAATAATATATTTATTAATTCATATTAAAAAATTGTAAATAATACATGAATTGAAGTGTTTACAAAGCTTGTTCAAAATAAACTTCTTCGACACCTATACAAAGGTGTATTCTTTTGACAGAATTTGCATATACATGAAACTGTATTGTGATTATATACATCATAAATTATCAACATTTCAGAAAGTTTCTTGCTCTTGAAATACAGAATTTTTTTAGGAGAGCTTAGTATCATGCACATAATTGGAACAAAAAAAAATTATATTTCAATTAATTTCTTTAAATTTAGAAAAATGTATATCTGCAAATTTTGTAGAAGCGTAAACCTTCATCTGCGCGTAGATGACTTAAGAGAAACATCTTACTGCTCAACTTTTTTTTAATGCTATAAAAAGCATATAAAATTTATTTTTGATTTTTTTTTAATTATTATTATTAGCTTCCACAATTGCTTAAGTGTTTTCATACATATACCTTATTTAGTGAAACTTAATACGTGGAAATATACATCTTTGTCCAATATTTAGGAACATAATGAAAGGAAATGTTTGTTCCGATTTTGAGAGAGATCCTGTATACATACTGCAGCACTCCCAATTTTTGTCATGCATATATGTAATTGCTAATTCAGTAATTTTGCTTGTAATATCTAAATCCATCATGAGTTATGTAATGCGACTTTTCATCTAAAGTAGAGACCATTGATCCCATTTTTTAATTTTAAAAATCTTTAATTTTTAAGATAGTTTTAATTTTTTTTTAATCTTTTTTTTTTTTTGTGGTGTTGTTTCCCTCCTGTTATGATTTGTGTTAGCTTAGTGAGCACTTTTCGGCTGTGGGGTTTAATGGGAAAATATCACTATGCATTAAGCAGTTGCATTAAAAGAAAATAAAGGATTAATTATTCATCAAAAAAGTAATTTTAAAGGGGCTGTTTATTATAATTAAATTTGATCGTTTTTTATGTGTTTTTTGAAGACATATTGAACAATTTTCACTTACAAAAGTTAAAGTCCCTAGGAAGGAGCTATGAAACTTTTTACGCCCCCAGTATTGTTCTGTACACAATTATTTATAATCTTGCTTTCGTAAATGATATGCTGTCTAGATACAAAACTTCTAGTTTTAAGAAATGTATTAAGAACTTCTGACTTTCAGTAATCGATTTTGTAAATCCTTAGCAGAAGAAATCTAAAGCATTATATTTAATTACGAACACCACGTTCACTGACGTACTTGGATAGGTTTCATTTTGCTTTTTCTAAAAAATAAAAAGCTTTAATTCAACTTTTTTTTATTTTATCGACTTTATAAAGCATATTTTCAAAGCAGAAGGCAATTTGTTAACGAAGAATCGTGATTAGTCTTGGTTGAACACTTAAACTTTGTTTTGAACAAACATTGCTTTGAATCAAATGAAACAATTATCTGCAAAATATGCATATAATAGAGAAAAGAATCACAGGATATTTCATTTCAATAAATACAATAATGATGAAAAAGAAATGATAATGCATTAATTTTAGGGTAATTATTGTGAAAAAGAAAAGTGATTTTTCACACTGTTCTGTTCTTTCTTGTGGTCTTGTGATTTTTTTTACCCATTTTTCTTCAATTATCTTTTTATTATGCAATATTTTCGGAGTCAAGTAGTTAAGTTATTGATGACACTAATAAACTTCTATAATCTGTGTTTTACTGTGTCGTTTATAAAGAAAAATTTGTTTACAGACTGCTCTACTGTATCCAGGTATTGTGTTTGGAACTTGCTTTATTTTGAATTTCTTTATTTGGGGGAAGCATTCTTCTGGAGCAGTAAGTAGTTTTTCAATTTTTTTTTAATAATCTTAATGTAAATTAAATATTATTTTCATATACTTCTTTTTTTTAGGTCATTAGCATCCTATGAAATAAGTAGTGCTTATGTTTTTCAGAAGTATGGAAATGCATAATTTGCTGTTTGATGTTAGAGACAATTTATTTTGATGTCATCATTTATGATGTGCATTATGTTGCAAAAGTACTTAATTATAAAGTTTCTATAATAGAAAATTAATTCAGTTGAGAAAAAAAGCTTAAAAGTTCAATACTTATGCATCATCATGTTCTTTCAAAAGATGCTATGCTTATTAATGATATTGATTACCAAAATTTCATAGTCCTCAATGTAGACATATCAGTTATTGAGTTCTTATTTTTAATTACCTTTAAGGGTAGATCTGTGTATTTTTAAAGTCGTTTTTGTATTAAGAATTTACTGACTTCTTATCCTTCCTCTTTGTAGGCCTTTTCCCCTTTATTTTCTATTCTTAGCATAGTTGAGAAAGCCAAAATGTTCTTAAATTTCATCATTTAGGTACTTTTTAAAGTACTTACGTAAACAGGGTTTCATAACAGTGTTAGCTGTCAGATTGAAGTTTAATTATTTTTATGATCTTCTTATTTTAAAATTTGATTTTATTTCATTGGCTATACAAGTTTCTAACTCAAACTTGCAAATCGATTGTATTTTTATTCTTTCCTGTATAGATAATTGCAATTACTGTAAAACTCCATATGATTGGTAGTATTCATCTGAAAGTTATAATTAAGTTAATGTTGCATCATTGATTTTATGCATACTTGCCATTGCTTAATAAATGGTATTTTTCAAGTGGGTTGAAATGTGAGCGATTATGTTTTGACAGAACAAATAACTGTATCTAACATTTCTAATATTCGTTAGTCATGGGAGGCAGCCCTTATAAAATTTTTATGAAAATCTTAATGTTAATAGAAATTATGTAATTATCTACATAAAAAGATTTTTGAAGTTGACCAGCTGTTTCCTTCCTTCCATCTTGAACATTCTCTAGATGATGAGCTATCGTTGCCTCAAGTAAAAATCGACTAGGAAAAGCACCAAATACTACTCGACAATGTCTCGGGTTGATCAATTTTTCTCGTTTTGAAAAATCTTTCCACCATAAAAGCAAAATAATCTCTATCCGTTGGGTTCAGGCTGATTTGTAAAATGTCTCTTTAATATCTGATGCTATTCAATACTAGGACTTTCTTGGGATACTGAAAGTAATGAACTTTCTTGTAACAGTGCTATTAAAATTTCAGACGAAAATATTACTAAACGAACACTATTATTTGTTGCTCAGTGAATATACGACCCAATAGGATTTACGAGTCCAACTAATGATTCCAAAGATTATTTTACAAAACACATGGAAAAGAAAAAGAAATTGAGATGATGTGTTTCCACCACATATATGTAATGAAGTTTTAGTCTGGTATAAACAAACATGTAAATCTATTAAAAGATTGCAAAATTCTGCGAAGACTCATTTCAAATCCTTTTACAGATTATCAGATAAGTCTTCACTGTTTCAGTGACACCAGTGAAGTCTCGTGTGCCGCATGTATTTTCTTACCTGCTGAATATGACGGGAAAATTTCAGTTCAGTTAGTAGCGAGTAAATGAAGAATGTCACCAACAAAGGAAATAACAATTCCTCGATTAGAACTGTTGGGAGCTCTCATGTTATCTCGATTATATTGCCAGGTGGCAGATGGTAAAATTTAATGAAGTATACTTTTAGACTGACTCAACCGTTTTCTTAACTTGTATTAAACGGGACAGTTCTTGGAATACATTTGTAAGAATAGGATAACTGAAATAAGAGAATATACCAATTCTGATAACTGCCATATGAATCCGGCAGACCTTCCTTCATTGTGATGAGGTTGTGATGCAAAGACTTTATTGAAGAGCAATTGGTGGAAAAGTCCAGAATGGTTATCAAAGTCAAAAGAATTCTGGCCTTTGAATGAGAAACAAATAATTGATGAAAATTTAGTTGGATCGGAGAAAAGGAAAACAATAGTCAGTAGTGTATAGCATTGATCGGTTCACTTTACTGACAATTTACTTTATTTCTCGAAATATACGAAGATTTTAAGAATGCTGGCTTGGATACTACGTTTCATTAAAAACTGTCGCCTTATAGAAAATTTTGAGGGAACCGAACTAACCTATGAAGAAGTCCAATCAGCTGAAAAGTATTTGCTAAAGCTAATTTAAAAGGCAAGTTTTCCAGGAAGCAAAATGAAAGCATTGAAAAATATGCAAACTTTCAAAGATGAATCCGACGTTATTAAAGTTAGAACTAAGCTCATACTGGGAGATGAAGATGAGAATTTTAAGTGCCCAATATTGTTGCCTGGTAACCATGAAATTATTCGTCGATTGGTACGACAGAAGCATTGTGAGTTGCAGCATGCCGGACTTGGAACTCTCATTTCTAATTTGAGGGAAAATTATTGGATCATTTCTGTAAGTAAAATAGCAAAACAAGTAAGCTCGCATTGTATTACTTGTAAAAGATTTAAAGCCAAACCTACTAAGCCACCTTTAGCACCTCTTCCTAAAAATAGAATAAAAGTTGCTGCAGCATTTGAAGTCACAGGGATTGATTTGGCAGGCCCGTTGTTTTTGCGTTTTGGAGAAAAGACATGGATTATCCTTTTTACCTGTACTGTTTATAGGGCTGTTCATCTTGAGTTAGTCAATTCCTTGTTCACAGAAGCCTTTATAATGACTAAGATTTTTTGTTAGGAGAGGTCGAGTTAACATAATCTATATGGATAACGGCACCAACTTTGTTGGTTCAAGTAATGCCTTGAAAAATTTAGATTGGGAGAAAATCATGTCGTTTTCCACTATCAAGAAAATTAAATGGAATTTCAACGCTCCAACTGCTACATGGTGGGGTAAATGGTAGGAGTGGATGATCGGCATGCTAAAAGAAATGTTAAGAAGAATTTTTGGCTGAAAGAGTATTGATTATGAAGAATTGGAAACTCTTATCTGTGACTGAGAAGCTACAATAAATTATGGGCCAGTCACATATATTGTAGTTAATTCAGAAGGTCTAAGGCCATTGACACCTGCTTGTTTCTTGCAAGGCATTCCTAGTAGTGATACAACTGATTTAAACGAAATGGACAGTAAAAGCCTAAATAGAAGATTACGTTTTATTCAAAAATTACGGCATCATTTAAGAATGAGATTTCGAAACGAATACTTAACAATGTTTGTACATAAAGGTTTCAACCGAGAAGAATCTTTGAATGTTGGAAATGTAATTCTGCTTGAAACTAATGGAAAACGCCTTCACTGGCCATTAGGAATTGTAACTGAAGTCCTCACTGGAGCATATGGACATTCAAGAGTCGCTACATTAAGAACCGCTCGAGGGAGAAAATTAAGACCATTCCAGGGACTTTATTCCTTGGAAGTCAGAAGTTCTAAAAAATTACCATTCATTGTTCAGCAAAAGGATAAAAATACGAACACTCAACTTCCTATAACTCCAGTTGTTTCGAATCAAGATTCCAGTGAAGATGATGATTATATAATCAAAGTAGCTCCTGATGTTGTCACTAAAGCTGTTCGACATATTAAAATTCCCAATAGACTCGATTTATAACTTTTGTTGCGATTTCACGTACTCCATAAAATTGCAAGGTGGGAGAATATGTAAGAGTCGTACCAGTTACAACTCAACTCCACATGGAATAATTTAATTCAGATTACTGTTTGTCGATGTAAATATGCTTTCAAAATTTTTTATGTAAATATGCGCAATTAGTGTTCTCACATACCACATTCATAGTAATCATTTACAAGAAATGAATTACATGCAAAATTTCTTTCTTTTTCCCTCTTAAAAAATTTATTGTTCATGAAATACTGTCGTTTATATTAAGTTAATATTGCAATTTTATCTTAAAAAACATTGCTTAATTTTATGTTTGTAATTGGTGCAATAGATTTTAAAATATTTAATAGCATACTTATGATTAATTTTTAGTAAAGGAAAATTGTGAATATCGTTTCTTAGGTTCCGTTCACTACAATGTTGGCTCTTCTTTGTATGTGGTTCGGTATTTCTTTACCACTGGTGTTTATTGGCTATTATTTCGGAATTAGAAAACATCCCTATGAACATCCTGTACGCACAAATCAAATTCCCCGACAAGTTCCTGAACAAGTGTGGTATATGAACCCATTTCTTTGGTAAGTGTTTATCCATATCTTATAAGAATTTATGCAATGCTTGTTTTAATTACAATTTCTTTGTGATTTTGTAAAATACGATATCAGGAAGCAACTTTTCATTGTAATGTGTGATTATTTTTGTATGTAGTATATCTTTATCATATAAATCGAATTAATTTTTACAGAAAATGTGTTTCTGATATATTCCATTATTAATACATTGACTTTCATTTTAAGTTATATTTAACTTGTGCTATATTTGATAGCAGGTAAGGCCAATGTAACTCGCCTGTTTCTTTCAAAGAAAAAAATACTATGGTCACATTGAGTAGAAGTGGCAATTCTAATGTGACAGTTAAATGTTATGTAGTGCTTCAGTTTTTAAGATATTAAATGCTTTCCTCCTTGACGATAGTTTAATAATAAATATAGAATACATTCTGTGAGTAATTTTTGCGACAATAATCAATGAAGCTGTAATAATGCAGAACCCAGGCAATTTTTCTGTCAACTAAATTTACAATAATATGTATGTCACAAACCATTCATATTGTTGTAAATGTTGATTCTTATGACATATTTTATGATCCATATATATTAGGGTTCTTATTCTTTCTTTATACTTATTGCAATTTTTTAAATTCTGTAATGAATTAAATATTTTTATTTATTTTAAAAGAATGTAAGATCTTGTATTGCAGGTTTGAAAACGAATGTAATTTAGTATGAATACACGTGTAATAACATGTCTAATAGCTATTTTTCTCTACTGCAGCACACTGATGGCTGGAATTCTACCTTTTGGTGCTATGTTTATTGAGCTATTCTTTATTTTTACGGTAAGTTAAAATATTAAATGGAATCATATTTTAGTTTTTTAAAAATTAGAATTTTCCTAAGCTGATTCGATTTTCGATTTGCAAAAACTTCTATTTAGGTGAAGTGTTAATTGAATTCCAAATTTATGTTGATTTGCAATAAATTTCAAAACGGTATTTACTGTAATGCTTCCAAAGCACTTCTTATTATTTATCAAGATATTATTTTTCTTCTTATGTATATCTTCTTATTTATCAATTATTTATCAAGATAATTAGTTTGAAATCTGTTCTGCTACTGCACGCAAATACGTATGAACAATTTTGTAAATCAACTATAAGTATATCTTTTAATATAGTACTTATATATTATAATATTTTTATTTTATCGAAGCAAGAGCATGGAGTAATTAAATGATAGTGCATATGCTTGCATTCATCATGTATTCAAAAATAAACATTGGCGAAACAGTTTTGAATATATTAAAACATAGAATGATAAAGATTATAATAACTAAAATGTTGAATATCTTCTCACTTAAAAAAAAAAAGTTTATTTTGTGAGATGCTTTAGATTTTTTGTTGTTGTTCTTAGCATCATATTTTTCCTTGGATAATATAGGTTTTTATTGCCCTTTTTATTTAAATATTTTCAGTAAAACATATCTACTAAAGTGACTTCAAACTGAATTTCATGTTATGTAATTGGAAATGAAATTCATGGTACTCTTTTGAAGCTTTTCCATGTTGCAAAACCTATGTAAAAAAAAGTATGAGAACTAGAAAGGAGAGTCTCCCCCCCCCCTCCTCCGTTTCAATATACTATGGAATTTGTTACAAATTTGATTTTAACTTTCTTTTCCTTTAATTAGATTTTAACTTTCTTTTCCTTTAATTAAAAGCCATTACATTAATTAAAAGCCAGAATGCATTGTAATGTATGTATTAAGAATAATATGCATATATGTTGGTTCATACACCAGATCGTTTTCTTGAATTAAATTATCATTTTTAGTTTTACAGAGTGATAATATTTAACAGCTGAAGCTGCAATAATTTGGTTGAATAAAAATCATAGCAATACTTTATTTCATTCGAATATTTACAGTACTTTTTTTTCCTGTTTAGAAATATTTCTTCAAGGGTTTCAAAACAGTGTTTCATTTTTTTTTTTTTTTTTCATCAAAATAGATAATATAATTTATGAGAATGGCAATTCTAATAATTGAATTTACTTATTTATTTCGTTGACTTCTTTTATTTTTATGTCTTATGATATCATACAAATGTTATGAGAAAAGCCTTCGTTCATCAGTTGAAAATCTTTTAAAGTTTTTCAGTTCTTAACTATTATATTATACATATTTTTTTTCCTTTCAAGGCAAAAATTATATTTCCTTTTTAAATTATATGTGCCTGAATAATTTGTTTTAAAGAATTTACTTATGCCGTTCATTTTGATAGACGGTATTGTGGAAATCAACATTCAAAAATATATTTTAAAACATTTTAAGAAAGAAAGAAAGCTAAGCCATATTGACAATAAACACTTTAAAAGATTTTTAATTTTCTCGGCATGTTATCTTTTTAATTATAATATTGTAGTTCTCTTTCATTTCTGTAGGCAATATGGGAAAATCAATTTTACTACTTATTTGGCTTCCTCTTCCTAGTCTTCATTATTCTCGTCATATCTTGCTCACAGATATCAATTGTCATGGTGTACTTTCAGCTATGTGGTGAGGTCAGTATCAAATCTGTTTCTGTCTTTGGTTTCCCTAATTTATAAACAAATTTATGTTCCGTGCCTATTGTATGAGAATTTTATTATAAATTCATTGATTAGTGAAAATAAATCATTAAAAAATCATTAAAAGATAGTAGAATCGACAAATGATTTTTATATATGGATATGGCATTATGTGTATAGAAAAAAAATATATAAAATCATTCTACTGTATCTCCATGAAATTCGATTGTGCGTGATCAATCGACTCTTCAGACTACAATTAAATATTCTTGTATTGTTTACACTTTTGACGTCAGGCAGACATTTGCTGAAAGGTAGGAAAGTATACAATGAATTGAAAGTCACTGGGAGAAAATAGGATTGTATTAAAATTGACTGTAGTGAATTCTAACTTATCAAAATAACTTGTCTGATATTTCAGAATGCTTAGCTCTCACAAGGGGAAGGCATGAGATGGAAAATCATATTCGGGATGAGATTCGGTATAGTAATATACTTTTAAAATTTTCAATCATGGAAATAAAAGCGCAACAGCCAGACAATTCCGTGAAAACGGCCTTCAAACTTTTGAAATAGCTTATATTATTACACGGTGACGACAGAACTGAGGTTTCAGGGAATAGTCAGGGAATTTTAGTCGACCAGGAAAATGCGGGGAAAGGTCTGGGAAATTCGTAAGAATGTTGTAATATGGTAGTGTGGATTATTCCAAAGAAACAGACTGATTTTTAAACCGAATTGGTTTATTTCTTTTTTGACACACAAGGATGATCACTACATTACACAACTTTACAAAGACTAACATTTAAACATGAAACATTTTAAATTTGAATAAACTATTCCTTCCGGTGTTCCTTTTTCACGCACACCACATCATTCCGCTCCACGCTTCTTTCTCCTCGTTGCCACTCGGCACCAACTAAATTTAGTTTTTGTCGCCATCTTACCAAATTGTCTAGTCCTTCAGTACTTTACAGTCTATTCTTCCCCTCCTGGGAAAACTTTTCACGGTATCAGAGAGAAAAGTTGCTCTTTCGTAACCTGTAAAACTTCACTAAAGTTCAGTCTTGGATTAGGAAAACAAAAATAGTTTGAATATACTGTTCATAAGTTCACTTCTTGATAATAGAAAATTCAGCAGAAGTAATAATACCAGTTCTATATGAATTAGCATTTGCACAGCAACTTATCCCCACTGAACTTTACATAAAAACAATACATTTTAAACCAAATGCATAATACAACACTATTATACACTAAATGATAATACAGATAAATACTAAACACAATAAATGCAAATAAGGAACTGTAAATTTCTTTTCAATTGTTATTGGCAATATGATATATTAAAAATATAAGAATTAAGGGATACGGCTCAAACTATCAGCATTCTGATATTGTGTTCCCTTACGATGAACAATTTCGTAATTAAAGGATTGTAATGTTAGCGCCCATCTTAAAAGTCTTGGTTAGTCCCAGAATTTTTCTCTAGCCATACCAACGGATTATGGTCGGTTTGTATGATAAATTTTTGTTGTCCATCAAGATAGCACTTCAGTTTCTGCACCGCATAAATGATGGCAGCACACTCTCTTTCTGTAGTACTGTACTTTTGCTCTGCAGATGAAAATTTCTTGATCAGGTACATGATGGGATGTTCTTCGTCATTGTCACTTACTTGAGTGAGGACAACTCCAATACCAAGATTGGAAGCATCGCACTGAATGATGAATTGTTTTGAAAAATTAGGACTGTATAAAACAGGATTTTTAGAAAGTTTTTCTTTAAGTTCTTCAAAAGCCTTTTGGCAGGAACTATTCCACTCAGTAGTTGATTTTCGACAACGACCTTTTAATAGATTTGTTAGTGGAGGCGAAAATGCAGAAAATTCAGGTATATATTTATTATAGTAACCGGCTAAACCCATTAAAAGTTCGGATTTGAGTCTTCTTAGTGGGAGTCGGAAAATCTTTTATGGCCCGAACTTCTAGTTCTCTAGGTGTTCTTTGTCCTTGTCCGACTGAATGTCCAAGATATTTCACATAAGAACGAGCAAACCGACATTTAGATGGTTTAATGTGCAACTTTGCTGTACTCAGCCTATGGAATAAGTCTTCCATTTGTGTTAAATGCTCTTCCCATGTTTGGGAAAAAATGGCGACGTCATCTAAATAAGGCACAGCATAGTTATCACTGTTTGTCAATAAGCTTAATAAGTCTACTAAAATCATAAGGAGCATTTTTCAAACCAAAAGGGATACGTAATGGTTAGAACGTGCCAAAGTTAGTAACAAAAGCAGCATACCTTTGGGCATTTTTACTTAACGGTATCTGCCAATATCCGCGTGTCAAGTCCAGTACTGTTATATATTTAGCAGAAGATACTTTCATCTTTCAGTTATTCTATGTTAGGCAAAGGGAAAAATTTTGTCCGAGTGATTTTATTCAAACGGCGATAATCTATGCAAGGTCTCGCTTCTTTTCCAGGAGCTTCTACCAATATTAGGGGAGATGTAAAGTCCGATTCCCTTGGTACGATGACTTTTAGTGTCAGCATCTTTTCTACTTCAGCTTTTAAGATTTCAGATTGTCGCGGTGATAGTCTATAAGGTTTGGCACAAATAGGTCTCTCATTTTCAAGCTCGATATCATGTTCAGCTAAATCTGTGCGTCCAGGTACAGTTGAAAATGTTTTGGAGTATTTTCTTATCAGTTGACCAAGCTCAATCTTCTGATTTTCATCTAACCTAGGATTTGATTCTATATCTTTCCAAATTTCGGATAATTCAGAATCTTTAGTTTCTAATTCAAGTTCTGGTATTGTTTCTTCTTCTTCTGAAGTAACTTTTCTCTCTAGACTCAGTAAGTTCACGTTCTCTTCTCATTGAAAATAAGGCTTCAGCATATTTGTACGATACACTTGTGTTTTATCGCAGTTTGGGTAATGCACAACGGAATTTGTCTCTGAATGCTGTTTTACAAGCTTCCCTGGTCCAATCCAATTTACTGATAGTTTATTGAGCTTGGGCGGAGCTATCACCAAAACGAGATCTCCTTCTTTAAAGTTTGGCTTTTCAACCTTAATATCATACCAGAGTTTCTGCTTCTGTTTTGCTTCCTGCATATTTTCAATTTCTAGTTCTTGACAATGTTTCGTTCTATCCATTAGCTCAAAAAAATAAGAAATTACACTATTTTCTTCTTCACTTTGTTCGATCAAATTTTCATAAAGTAACATCATAGGAGTTCTTAAATTGCGTCCGTGAACTAATTCTGCTGGACTAAAGCCAGTACAATCATGAATGACTGTTCTTAATGCAAAGAGTGCATGAGGTAAAACCTTCTCCCAGTTTTCTCCAGATTCTAGACAAAGTACACGAAATATTCGTTTCAGTGCATCCTTTCAACTGGGTTGCTTTGGGGATGTCTAACTAAACTTCTTACAACACGAATTCCAAACTTGTCCAAAATCTCTGTTGTAAGTACACTCATGAATGACGTTCCTTGATCACTTTGTAATTCTCGTGGGAAACTAAGACGACTGAATATCTGTAGTAGGGCATCTACAATGGTTGTAGAACACAAATTTGGAGCAGGAATCGCATCGGGGTATTTAGAGGCTAAACATACCACAGTTATAAGGTACTTATTTCCAGAAGTACTCTCAGGTTAAAGTCCACAGGCATCAACGTTTAGTTTAGTTTAGTGAATATTTCAGTAATGACAGGAACAATTTTCAGAGTTGCTTTTTTCTTATCTCGAAGTTTCCCAACTCGTTGGCAAGAGTCACAGGTTTTCATAAATTTTTCTACATCATTGTAGCAGTTAGGTCAAAAAAATGTCTTGAATCTTTAGTTTTCCCAACTTTAGTTTTAGTTTTAAAGATGATGTGCTTCATCTTTAGTTTTCCCAACACCTAAATGTGAAGCAACACTTTCGTGACAAAAATCATTAGCTGCTCACGAAATTTTTCTGGTACAACCAAAAAATTTTCTTTCAGTCCCATTTTTATCAGTTTTCTTGTAGAACAGCATATTGTTTTCCAAAATGTATTTGTTTGCTTTAGAAGTGTTCTTTTGTGCTTCAGCTATAATTATTTTTAATTTTTTGCTCTTATGTTGCTCTTCGGCAAATATTTTAGGAGAGGTTTTAATGAGATCTTGTACAGTGAGTTCTTTAACCGCAGACAAAATCTCTTCCTCTTCATTTTTTTCATTCCTTTCCAGTGTAATTTCATTCAATTTTTCGTCAAATTGTTCAACAGATTGGGTTCCATTCCAAAAGCTTCTGCTGAGCCCTAGTTTCTACCGCATTAAACATATGCACTTTTACGTCTTTCTTAGTTTTTAAATCTTCAAGCAAAGCAGCAGTCTTATTTCCAAGCAAATATCTGCCTTGGTCTAAAGAATCTCATATGACAGCAGCTTTTGTTATGATGTGTCCCATCTCACAATCCAACTCGACTTCTACAAGAGGCAAGCATACTAAGTTTTCTTCTAAAGGGGTTCTTAAACAGACCTCCTCATTTGTATACATATGTGGTTTTACATACTTATTGCAGATTAAATCAAGAGTAGCACCTGTATCGCACAAAATTTTCATCTCTACTCCATTTACTTTACCAATACTAGTATAACGTGACATCAGTTTATCGAAACCCTCGTCAACCATAACATGCGAAATAGATTCCACGGTTTTCTTTAGCTAATCGCACTGGGGTCTAAGATGATTACTGGATCAACATTCAAAGCAACGTAAAGGTTTTCTTCTGTTATAAATCCTTTTTTTTTTTGGGGGGGGGGGGGTTATCCTGCGATGCTTCAGGTTTCACTTGCAATTTAGGCCTAAACTCTTTTGCATTTTCTCTATTTTTGGAGTTATAAAAGTTTCCATTTTGGCTTCGAAAATTAGAAAAATTATTCTTAGGAACATCTTTCCTCTTAAAGCTTTCTTTAATACTTTCAAAATCGTCCAGCTTTTCTGCTAAATCGAAAGGGGTGGTAAATTTAAGCCAATCTTCCAGAAAATGATCTCTCACTTCAGCTGGTACTCGAAACTTCAGTTGCTCAGTCACCATCAGGTCCTTCAGTTGTTGAAATGTCTCCACCTTTAACTCAGTGATCCATTCAGTAAAGTAGCTATAAAGTTCTTGAGCATAATTCCTCCAAGATTTGTCGTTTGACTTGTGGTGTCTATAGAAACATTGTTTTAATTTTTCACTATTCAATCTATATCTTTTTAAAATCAAACGTTTTACAAAGTTATAGTCATTCACATCACTAGGGGATTCTCTGGCCAGCATATTTGATAGCTCTGAAAAACTGCTAAAAGATAAGCTACCCAGTGGTTTTTTGGCGCTTGAGCTATTTTTGCTCGTCTTTCAAAATTTATTAAATATAGTCCCATTTCATCTTGCTTTTCGTCAAATTTGGGTGTAATCTGAGTAAGTTGTATACTTGGATTTTTTTCATTTCTTCTTTCTGATTAATTCCTCCGCTCGGAATCTCTATTTCAAAGTTCGAATTTCTTCAGTTCCAGTTCATGTTGTCTTGCCTCCCAGGCTATTTTTTCTTCCTGCTGTTTCCGGTCTTCAATAACCCTCTCTAAAATTATTTTCACGTCTTCTTCATTGTATGTCTCGCTAGACAAAATTAATTAATGTCCGGAACTTTACTAGAAGAATTAACTTCCAATCCTAATTCCTCGCAAATCTCTATTAAATCTAACTTCCTAACTTTTGCCAAATACGCCATGATTTCGAGAGAGACAAGATCAGAATGCTTTTCAAAAGAAAATAAAAATAAGACGAGTAAAAAGGAGCTTATTTTTCGGTAATAGATTTAACTGAAAGTAGTTATCGATTTTACACTACCAACAGGCAAAAAAAAAAAATGTATACTTAAATTATAACTAATGCATACATATATATATATATATATATATATATATATATATATATATATATATATATATATAGCATCTTCGTATTCTATTTTTCAAAAGTTTCAAGTAATTAAAATATTTACTTAACAACATCACCAGAATAATCAAACAAGCATAAAAACAAAACGCTTTTCAATTTAAATTCAATAAAATACACTTAAAGTTCAAGTTTAACTCATTAAAATTTCTCTTCAAAAATTTACGAAACAAATAAATTTCATTTACTTTCAATTTAAGATATACATAAATCTTCAAAATAAATGCGAGCAATATGTGTGTGTTCAAAAAAAAAAAAAAAATCTCAATTTCACCCCTAACTCGAAACAAATAATAATAATTGCTTATTTTTGATTAAAATAAAAGAAAACTATTCAAAATGTTTCAATGTAATATATCACTTTTCAATTATAAGAACATCATGGAAACAAAACCATTACATATATATTTTTTTTTCTTCAGAATAACTTCTATTCGAAAACAAAATATTCCAAAACAAAAATCAGAATAAAATAATTCCAGTAGTATTCTCAATTGACAGAAACATAAATTTTACCAAGCAACTCATAAAAACAAATTATTATGCGATCCGATCTGCTAAATAATTTATACATTTAACCTTGAGAAACTTCGGAACAAAATGAATCAGCTTTCGTAACAGACGATTTGTTTTTCTTTCAACAAAAAAGAAGAATTATGAATATTTCTTCCGATCAACAAAAGCAAATATATTTTCCAAATCAAATATATTTCCATTTAAATATATATTTATATTTTTCATTCACTCTCTGCTTAAGAAAAATTATTACCTCGACAATACAAACACTTAATACAACGAAGAAACTTTATTTTGTTTCGCTTCTGGAATAAGTTCTAACTTAGAATACACTAAATAAAGCTTAAATAGTTGTATTATTATCGATACGACTTTGTTGTAATAACATTTAAATACAACTTTAAAATATTCTTTTTCAAAATTGACACATTTTTATGACTTTTTCTTTATTTAAACACATCAACGAAATAGTAGTGATAAAAGAGTGCCTTTGGAAATCGTAATCCAGCTATTAATACAAATAGTGAATGTATGAATTTCAAAGAAAATTAAATTTTACCTACGTTTTAATACAAAAACTGAGATCGAAAATCGGGCACTTTCAGATAGAAAAGGTACTTACCCCTATATCATCTTTTTGTTAGTGGCCGCAGGCACTTCTGTTTTTCGCATATCCCGTAGCTGCCAACCAAAAGTCTGTAATATGGTAGCGTGGATTATTCCAAAGAAACAGGCCAATTTTTAAACCTAATTGATTTATTTCTTTTTTGACAGATAGGGACGATCACTACATTACACAACTTTCCAAGACTAACATTTAAACATGAAACATTTTAAATTTGAACAAACTATTCCTTCCGGTGTTCCTTTTTCACGCACACTACATCATTCCGCTCCACACTTCTTTCTCCACGTTGCCACTCGACACCAACTAAATTTAGTTTCTTTCGTCATATCACCAAAGTGTCTAGCCCTTAAGTACTTTACAATGTCTAAAAATCAGGCGGAAATGTCAATAAAGTATTTTGCTCCAGGCATACGCGCGATCGATGAATTCGCTTAATCAATTTTATTCTTGCGAAGTCTACTGTCGCCAAAACGATCAAAGCAACAGCAACCAGCGACAGTTTTCTTTCAAAGGTATGACGATTTTTTTTTTTTTAGGATTTCATTATTATAAGAAGAGCGATAAGCTGATGAATATGGCTAATAACAATTTTAATAAGATTTTCAGAAATATCATTTTTTTTTTTCAAAGAATAGAGAGAGTTAATAATTTTGGCACGACCAACTCTTGCAACGATCCTGTATCATTGTTAAAAATGATATTGATCTTTCCCTGGACAATAGTAATGTCGAGAGAGAATTTCCGATCAATAAAAATTGGGGAATATGAAATGTTGATTTTGGTGCGAGGAATTCAAGAGCCAAAGATGAAAAGTATACAGAGGAGAAACGAAAAGAATTAAGAAAAAAATCTGAAAAGAAAAAGGAAAGCAGGGTATCAGTTTAAATAATTAAATGTGTAAAAAAAAAAAAAAAAAGGACGAAGAAAGAAAAATTCTTATGGCAGCTCAAAAAAGAGTTTAAGAGTTGAGAAAGAAATTGTAGATCTCAGAATCTCACAAAAGAAATCTTTAAAACTTTTTAATTCAATTAAAGCATGTCTGATTTTTTAAATCATGTATTTTTATTAGTATCGTAATACTTGATGACCAATTAGTAATAATTAATGTTTCAATTTTAAAATTAATAATAATTATTTCTAATTTTTTTGCATTTTAAGTGCAGTAAGCAAGCAGTTGTAATTTGTTACTGGAGTTAAAAAATATATTTATTTATATAAGATTAAAGTTTTGATTAAAATGATTAATTTCTTATGATTTGATAAAGAAAAAAAATGATTTTAAGTAATGTTTTGGCCGTTTGTCTTGTTTAAATCTATGCTAAAATATATTTTATTAGGGTATACAAGTTTTAGATTTATGCTGCAATGTGTTCTGGTACTCATGCAAAGAGCTCTAATTATTGAATTGTTTTAAAATGCTAAGCGAAAATCATAGTAACCATTACTGATAGCATAATTTAAACAGCATTGCAGAAAGTTATTTTAAAGCTTCTTAGAATTCTTGTGCAATTTTAGAAACAAAGTAGTTTATTAAAACGTCCAGCATTTTTTAAAAACTAAATTTCTTAAAATTTTATTATTTGTTTACATTAAATAATTCTTAAAAGTGTTTTTAATCATATATATTGTACAAATACAGTAATCCTGAGTAAAAAGAAAGTCAAATCATTAATATAATTAATATCCGTAAGTCAGGGAAATGTTGCAAGTTTAATCACTGAAATGTCAGGGAAATTTTTTTCAGTTTCTGTAGACACCTCGTTGTAACATCCTTCTAACCTTTAGAGACCAATGACGTAGTTGTTGAGGTAACTGCTTCATAACCGGGAGATCAAAATTCGATCCTAGATTTCTTTTTTGTTCGTTTGTTTTTCCCCCTTTTTTTTATTATTTTTTTTATGTAAGAATTAATATTTATTCTTCTAATATTTGAATTATAAATTTATTTTTAAAAGGACAGTAATTATAAATACTACTTTAATGGTTTTAAATTATTATTATTATCATCTTAAAATAATTTAGAGTTTTAAATTTTTGAAGTTTAATTATGACACATTATTTATTGAAACTCAAAGAAACCATATTTTTATCGCATATTAAGGAGAACAGCTAATAATGGAAATGGTATGTAAACGAACGTTTCCGATATTGATTATAAAAATGAAATATTAGAAAGCATGTAGTAAATTATTGAATATGTAAACAGATGGTTGAAAATTTCAGTGATCTTTAAATTCAGGCGGAGACTAGGAAGCAGAGATTTTTGAAGTGTCTTATTCGCTCATTAATTAATAATGTACAAATTTTTCTGAAATTCATTACTACTTTTTTATATTAATCTTAAATTTCCTCTTAGGGTTAAATTAGAATTCAAGTATTAGTAGATTAAACATGTATTTTGCATAAAAAAATTAAAGATCGTTATTAAAAAATTGATAAAAATTATTTAAAGTAATTTTTAATTACTTTAAATATTTTTAAAGAAAAATATAAAGGGGAACAAAAACACATCTAGGATCGCACTCTGATCTTCTGGTAACGAAGTGATTACCTTAACCACCACATTGAGTTGGTTACTGAAGACGAGAGGCAAGTTACTGGTATATAAAGAATGACAAAAGTTTAAAACTATTTTTTCAGAATTGGCTATCAATAGTGCTTTAATATTTTAATGAATGAACATCCTAAATATACACTCACACCTGTGACTCAGTTTTTCCATCTGTGACCTTCTCTTGTCAGTCATCTTCTACAGAGAGCCTGCAAAATAGCAATAATTTGCATTTTAAAACGACGTGGAGGATTAGATTACAGTTATATTTTATGTTAAGTCTTCTAATTAATTTCAGTTGTGCCTGCTTATGGGCATATAAATTGCTGGAAGATATTTTTTTGTCTCTTTGTGTATTATTTAACAATGTTATTTTTTGAACATTTTATTCTAATTTGTTAAAAATTAGTAAAAATATATTTTTAATAGAAAAATGAACAATTCGCATTCTTTTCATAACTATTTTGTTGTGAAAATTGAAATCAATCAAATTGGCTTTCTTATTCATCTTTAAAGTACTTAAATAATTTGTATCTGTACTTGAAATAAAATTCAGCATGAACTTACGTTTGTTACAGAATTCAAGTTCATTGAAAGATACTTTTGTTATAATATATAATTAAAATGTTGTTAATTTTTCATCTTTATTTTTTAATAAGTTTATAATTTTAATAAATTTATTTCAGGATTATCATTGGTGGTGGCGATCTATTATAGTGTCTGGAGGATCTGCTGTATACGTTTTTGCTTATTCTGTCTTTTATTTTCTTACTAAGGTAATAAATTATATTTCTTCTTAAAGTTATATATATATATTGCTACTTTGCCGCAAAAGAGTATTTTAGTAGCTATTCGAATATTTACTTTTTTAAAAATTTCAATGCCATTGAAAATTAATTAAAATGTTTTAAAAATAGTTTTAAATTCATGACTTCTGAAGGTGAAGTCTTCATTCATAAAGCAAGAAAATAATTTTCGACGTAAATATTTGCTACAAAAGAAATCTTTAGTATTCAGTTAATACATACAAAAAAAAAACTATCATACGAGTAAAAACGCAATTTCCTTATCAGTTATTGCTGTTCAAAATCATTGAAAAAGGAGGGCAGATAAATATATACTCTGAGCTTCTAAGGTTGTCGGCCAGTAGGGAAAGCACTGGTATTTGAAGATCAGTTACTTTTAGTTTTGTTTGAGTCTTGCTATTAATTTAAATAGTTTATTGATTCAAGTTAATTTGGATGGATTTAATAGGAATGAGTGATGATCATTGCTAACTTGATGTGGTACCCTATTGGATCGATTGCTGCCGATATGGTGTATGGTCATGCGCCAGAATGCTACAAAAATGTGCTTGCATTTATTCAAAATAAAATCGAGTATCATTTTATTCTTAAAAATTCATTTTAAGATTTTTTTATGTTTTTCTTTTCGTTTTGTGTACCTATACGGCCTATTTTGTAAGCCATCAGTTTAACGACAGTAAAATAGAGAAAGGACTAAAACCTTCCTACAAAGTGGAATATCATCCTATCTGTCTCGCCTGTAAAGCTCTGACAGCCACAAAAATTTAAGTGGTCATTGTACCCAAGTTTCGCACAAAAGTTTGTAACTTAAAATGTATTGATTGCTGTTTTGTTTATTTGGTTGAGAAAAAGCACAAGTTTTAGCAGTTTTCTGCTAGATTAAGTACTTCACTTTCACCCTCTTACACATACATTCTGGAGAATCCTTACTGTCATATGTAAGGGACCCACTTGCCGTCAAGCAAATTAGCAAATCCTATATCGGTGTGATTCGACGATGCATTCAGATTGCAATGTTTACGAAAAAAGGTTTCGAAAGCAGACAGACTCTTAGAGATTTATGGCTAGGCCATATTATTCATCCAAGGAATGCCAAGGTTAGGACAGCAGATTAGAAAAAAAGCTTTCTGTTCCAATACAGAAAGTAACTTGAACCTTAAAAAGAATTTTATGACATGCGTATATTGTAAATCTACCCAAATATTTGAAAATGTGTGTTCAATCATTATTATTACTGTAGAATTTGGCTAATTTGAACATTTTTAATTATAATTCGTCGTTAATTTGAATTGTTTCTACTTCCCCTTGAATTTCCTATTAATGTAATGTTAAAATATCTTCTGTAAGACGAATTTATTTTGTTTAGTTTAAAATCATGACTACAAATTTTAATTTTAAGAATTATTTCAAGTTGTTTTCATAAGTTAACTGCAGCCGTACTTCATGCCCTCAACTATTATGAAAAAATAACTTTTTAAGGCCCCTCAAGCACTTGAATGTTGTTCAGTGTATCCTGTTAAAAAATATCTTTATTTTTTTTTAATATAGAAATCAAGTTCATTATAATTATTATAAGATTTTTAAAGGTTTTGTCAATAAGTATTTTATTATTTTTTTTCTTAAATTTCGTCGTTTATATTATGTACTATTTATTAAAACTATTAAATATTATGAAGAAATCACACTTTATCAATTTTAGTTTAAAATACTTACTCTCATGCTGCATTTTTAGTAGATTTTCTTAAACTCAAATTTTTGGACAAATGGAGTTTTTGTGGTAATTTCAAATTTTTCTCAAGTTCTGCTCTTTTCATTATTTTGCATTGCTTTATTTATATTATTTGTTTACTAAAGTATGATTTGTTTAATACATCTTAGGTAATTCTTGAATATTTAAAAGTATTAACTATTATTAAAGTTGAGGAGAAAATAAATAATTTTTAAAAAGAAAAGAAAATTTTTCAAATATTTAGATGAAAGATCAGAATTTTTTCGTTGTAATGTCATAGATATAATAATGATGAACAGAAATTCAGTTTTTTTTAATGTCAAGATAATTATTTTTTTGTTCTAAGTAGCAGTTTTGATAGTTTGAAATAATATAATTTAACTCTTTTCTATTAAGTCATTAAAACAATTATCAAAATTTTGATTTAAATCTGAAAATTACTTATTTTTATATTTCATGCAATGGACAAACATTGCTTTGCTTTGTAATGTAGTTCATAATGGAATCCTCGCTCACTTCTTGATGTGTTATGTGGTACATATATATTGTTTGTATTCTGTATGACTACACACAGTTTTAACTTTTTTCAAAATTAATTTATGAATTGATTTATTAATTTACTGATATTTTCATTCCATGTGAGTGGTGCCGCCTGGTTGTGAATTAGCAAAAAGAAAAATCACTTTGATTCCATAATTATAATAATGAAATTATTAAATTCCATAATATTAATTAAAATTCCGTGTGACACTAAAGAGTTGACTGGAAACCAAGTTATTGTTACCAATTGGTTTCCAGACTCTCTTAAGGCCAGCCGTTGGATGTGAGCAAATCTATTACTATTATATAGATGCGTACTTTTGAGATAGTTAAAGAAAATGGGTTAAGAAACCAATTTTATGCTCCTGATATAAATAACAAATAACGCCACGAGTCACAGAAGAGTTTCAAAGAAGACTCAAGTTCGATTGAGGAGCTGTAGGGCAGTAGTCATCCCATACCCTTATGAGAAAACTAAAGGCAGAAAAAATTCATTAGATGTAAAATAGTGTATCATCAGGGGATAGAATAAATTAATATAGTTCCCCCTTAAACTTCTACCGAAGCATTTTTTTAGTTTTAGACCTTCTCTAATCTCTTCAAAAGTCGCCAACTGCCTCTTTTGCCTTTTTTTTTTACTTTGTTTTGCTTCTTTCCTATGATCTTGACTCGTACTCGCTGTCAATAATATCTTAAAAGCATTTTAAGATTTATTTTTAATACTTACATTTGGAAATAAACTGAGTTGTGACTTTCTGTCATTTCTTTTAAGTATCTACATATATAAGTATTCCTAATGTTTAAATAAAAGAAAAATATTTAAATGAATTTAATTATTATGAATATTGAGTTGGTTAAACATTGAAAATCCCAAGCTTATTCTAAAATGCTTTCCTTTTTTTTTTTTCAAAGTTATGATTGGGAGTTACTATGCTAAGTTCATGATTTTATGCATGTGGATTTGAATTGCAAAATGTATTGCATTCATTGCAATTTATTAATAAATTTCAGATGAGTAAAAGTTTCTTTTACTGAAAATTTTAATGTGTTTTTATACTTCTTTTTGCCTGTTATGTAAAAATATCAATTAAATTAGTTTATCTTTTTAGAAGTTTTGGTGACAGAGGGTAGAAATGGCTTAATATTCAAAATTTTTATTTATATTAATATCATTATTCTAAATATAAAACTGTTTTTTTTTTTTAATTTCTTATGAAACTTCTTAAATTTTATGTTTTTTAGGATGTCAGTTTGAATAGTCATCAGTTATGGATATCCTAGTACTTATGCCTTTTTTAAGATCTTATCTCTTTCTAAAATATTACTTTATCTTGTGAAATATACTTTCTGCCATATTATTTTTTTATTATGATAAATGATTGTATTACTTTTTTTATTATTAATTCCTTCTTCTTTACTACAGCTGGAAATCTCAGAATTCATTCCGACTCTTCTATATTTCGCATACACTGGCTTAATGGTTCTTACATTTTGGATTTTGACTGGTACCATAGGATTCTATGCAGCGTATTTCTTCATACGAAAAATATATGGCGCTGTGAAAATTGATTGATGGTTGTTGTTGTAGCATGATTCGAAAGACTTTATTAAGGGAAAATGTTATTTGAACAAAACTTGTCTATTGGCCAAGTTGAAAACTTGCATTTTGTAAATACTTTTTCTCATCTAGTAATGTTTCTGTGGAAAGTAGAATTTATTTTTATTCTCAGTTTCTTTCATAATAAAATGTTTAATTCACTTTTCATAACATATTTCTCTCATTGAGTTAACATTTAAATAATAAGCATTTTTGAATTTGATTATTTTTATGTTACAACAACTTTACTTTCTTTAGACCTAAATGCAATATGCACATGTTAAGCCTCAATTAAATGAATAGTAAGAAGCAGTATGTTGCCTCAGTCTTTGTTATCATGTAGCATGCGCTTTAAAAACTAAAGAAATCTTGCCACTCCACATGTAAAATAAAGTCCTTCAGGTATTTTCTGCATATTTCAAATAATAAGCTTTTTTAAATGCTTATTCCAAATCCATATAGCTTAAATGTAGTAATGGAAGTCTTTTCTTAAATTTCTTAACCTCAGAACTAGTAAACAGAAACATTCTTCATCATTCACACAGAGGTATGCATTTTTTTTTTTTTTTTTTTTTTTTTTTTTTTTTTTAGAAAAGTATCAAGAAAGTTGAGATATCAGAAGAAATTGGGTATAAATTCATTTAAAAAGTATATCATCAAAATAATTACCTTGCAATACTTACAGTGAACAGAAAAACCAATAAATCCACCGAAAATTTGCAAGATTCTATTGAATTAAGTAAAAAATTTAATTGTAGTGCCAAAAAAGAATGAATCAAAATGTGAACTTTTTTTTTTTGACAAATCTAATGAATTCTTTCAATATTTGATTTCACAAACGACTGGTCAGCGAAAACTTCCGAATTAGAGGCTAAGTTAATATCGTTCTGTTTAATTTCACAGGATGCAGAGCATCATGAAAAGAACTTCAAACCTGAAAACTATTTTTTAAACGCCTTCAGAGTGCTTACTTTTGACAAAGAGTGCTTGATTTTCTGGAAAGCCATAAAGCTTTGTTTACCGGATGTATCAAGAAAAATCCGAAGAGAAGAATTCGGAAAAGGAATCCGTGGTACGCAGGTATATCGACTCATATTAAGGTAACGCTTAATGGCCTTTTGTCCCCTGTCTCTTTCTTTAATAATAAGCACTACTGTATATTGAAATGCTGGAATGTTCATCCCGAAGGAGAAGCGTAATACACGGACTCTGCCAAATTTGCTACTAATCAAAAAACGGTCGAACTTTTTAAATTTTTAGCGTTTTAGATAGTGAATTTATTTTAATTATGTCTATTAAGTGTATATTTGATCTTTTATGGGTTATTAAATAAGAATATTGATTGGCTCCAATCAACGGTCAAAAACAATAAAGCAAGATTAATTTAATGTACAAAAGGGGATAGATATATCGAAAATATATCGGAGAAGAATCTGTTCTAAAAGCAAATTTGGAAAAGCATGTATGACACTTAACTGCTTTTTTTCTTATTACAGTGCATCCTTTTTAATACTTTATACATTCGGTCACCGCTTTCTTTAATATGTCATTTTGGAGCGATCCCTTGAACAGCCTACTAAAAAGATTTCCTGTAGAAGTACGTTACTTTTTTTTTTTTTTTCTACTACTGAAAAATTTGTTCTAGTTAAGCCTAATGAGTTTATGTTTAACCTAATGAGTATATGTTTGTATGTATATGTTAGGTTGTTAACAGGAGTGGCTTTTGAGTCTGCACAGGGGGTCCACACTATCGACCCACAGGGGGTCATAATCTGTCTCCAATGGGAGGGAGAGTGCACAGTCCATCCTAGACATTTGATCTACTTAATCCAATTCTAGTAATATAACGGAATTAAGCTGATAATCGACAACACTGTAATGTGGTCTCCTAAGGGGCGGGGTTTTAGTTGGGCGCAGTTGGTGAAGTCTACTGAAGGTTAGCCCTGTTCATTTAAGCAACATTTTAACAATTTCTTGCTACATTCATCTCAAAAATTTTACATATAAAAATATTAAGATTTATACGGTGTATTTTGACTTGAGAAAGGCAAATTAAATGTTTACAAATGGATAGCGCAGTTTTGCAGGCATTCCCGGATATTCAATGATGCATTTCACTATACAAAAAGGAACTTTTAAATTATTAGAAATGAATATGATGTAACAAATTGGACATGTCCAAAATGGGCATATTTGTTATGCTATATTGGAAAAATCTGAAAAACCAACTGAAATGATAGTGGGTCCTGATGATATTAGTACAGTTAAATTAGGCATTTTGAATACATTTTATCTTTTTTTTTTTTTTACTATGTGATGCAGTTCTAATTTACTTGACCTGCTACTGAACTATGGTAGTGCATATCGAAGGTGTCCCCTAAAAGTGGAACAAACTTATATTTTCTTAAATATTGCATTTAGGTACGTACTTTCAATAAGTTTCATTAAATAGGTTGGAAAATTGAATGAAAGTATTTTTGCTGTAATGGAGGTTATCAGTAAAAAATTAAATTTTTATACATCCCTTATAACGCAAAAGTGTTATTTAGTGAAATGTTTCTCTTACATTCATCTATGCATATACAGAGTTTCACGTTTCTATCTACAAAATTTGCAGACATGTGTTTATTTTCAAATTTAGAAGGATTTATCTCAATATTAAACAGAATCATATCAGACGTGCAAAATAATTCAATACAGAAAAACTTTTATTTGTAAATATTTGTCTAGTAGTGCATCATTCAGTCATCATGATTTCTAAGAAATGTGATAATCACGTATGATATTGTTCACTTTGATTGGTGAACCAGTTGCAAATTCGACTTTATAAAGTAGGGGAGAGAAACTGAACATTGAAGATATACCAGAGAAGTATAGGAATGCTGAATAAAAAAAAAATTATATCTTTTCACTTACCTGTACTCTTTTAAAAAGAATGACATATTTCATAACAAAGAGCATTTGAAAATGGTGATGATTTATAATGCACCATGTAATCATAATACCAGTCTTGTTGTAGAATAATATTCAAACGTCAATTTCTGAATTATCGGCATCTTTTTAGGAAATGTGTGTTTACAAAACGATTTAACGATAACAAACTACAAAATTCTTGCACTCGACATCCCAAAAACGACTTATACATACATATTCGGAAAAAAAAAAAAAAAAACTGTCCATGTAGAATTTGTGGAGTCCGTGGAATGTTAAAACAGTTACATTGACGATTACATTGATTGACAGTTACATTGATACGATCGACATCTAGAATTTTACAATTGGACCTTACTTCCGCAAAAAATCATCCTTCTTTACTGGGAAATGTAATCTGGACAGACGAATGTCGTTTTAATCGAGAAAGGTGCGTTAATATTCAAAACGATCACTTTTGGAACAAAAATCCATTCTTCGTACAAGAGGTTCATTATAGTGGCAATTTTCTATAAATTGTGATGTGGCATTTTTAGAAACTCTTTGGTAAGTCACATTTTCTATAACAGTATAGTTATACCACACTTAACAAGCATTTCCATAACGAATTAGACAAAAAAAAAAAATTGAATGACTCTTTACGATTGATGTTTTGTAGGACAAGTGACGAGGAAACAACATAGGATTAAACAGTTTGTTTACAGTCAGAAGTGGGAAGATCTTCTCTGAAGTATTCTCTACCTTATTCTGATTATCACTAGTGTTATTAATATTTTCTACAATATATAAAGACATTGGATTATTATTCGTAATAATTTTTTTCATTTCTCAATATCTCATTTTTATCACAATCTACAACTAATTTATATATACTAAAACCGGGAGTCCTAAAATTATATCGTGTGAAGGATATTCAATGATATATGATTTGATTTTTTTTTTTTTCATTTATTAGTCCAGTTTAAAAAAAAAAAAAAACAACACGTCACAAATATGAGTTAATTGGTGCGTTCCGTGAGTTTGTTCGACTCGAACTGGGTTTACATTTTCTCTTGGGAAATTGAATCTTTTTCACAATATATGCAGGTACGATAGAGAGCTTGTTCCTGTTTCAATAACAACATTTACATTACGAACTAAAATATGATAGTTCGATGCATTGTCCAAGCTAGCTAAACTTGATAAAGCTAAGGTGTAACCAGACACTGCTAATTGTCATTGTACTGGGCCAGGGGCCTCACTAGAAAGATTTTCTCTTATTTTAGAGTTTTGTGAAGAGATAAGAGGGACTTCTGTGCACGGGGAAGCCGAATTAACTGTTTTGGGAAAATTAATCAATAATGGGTTTGTCGAAATGGACACACTTGGCCCTAATGATAAGCATTTGGAATATCTTGCTGTGTATAAATTCTACTGAGAGAAGGTGGAAATGCAGGTTATGATATTCGTTAAATCTTGGGATACCAAATTTGTTTGAACGAAACCTCGATCAGTTTTATGGTTTGTGCCAGAAATAATTTTCGGCTGGAGGTACAAACCGGGGTTATGATCTATTATCCTTTTTTACCTAGGCAAAATTTTAATATTGTTGTCTTGTTCTCATTTAACTTTTATTCCTTCTGAACCAAGTTTTGTTCAGAATGTTCGTGCATGTTTAAAAGTTTTACTGTTATTGTAAGCCATTCTGCAAGGGTATAAAGGGCGTTTATTTAAGTGAGTTGGAAACTCGTCCGTGAAACCTTCCAAAAGTGAGGACTTTGTGAATAGTGGATTAAGGCTTTCCAGAAATGACATCAGTGCGAATTAAGGCCCAACTGTCTGCCACAATTTAATTTCTTTATGAAAATAATCGACTAAATTTTCAATTGGATTAAATTTATGTTGGGAAAAGTCAGTAAAGTTTACTACATTAGGGTGAATAAATATAAGGCAAAATCATCAAAATTAATAATTAATTAATACGATTTATATAATGAGTTAATGCTGACCTTTTTAGAAATTTGGCGACATTTTTAATTTTCCAAAAATCAGTTTTAGTACTGTTTCTACAAATTTTATTAAAGTATTCCAATCGTAATTCCGTTTTCATCTCATTTTCGGGATCAAAAGGAATTATGGAGGGTTGTTCTACTATATTAGCATGGCCAATAGTCATGGCTTAAGTCAATATTAGAACCTTGGATTAATTTTTTTTTCAATATACGGCTACTTTTATTTTTATCCTCCATGTTATTTTCCTTTGAAATTAAACCCTGAGAGTAAGTAAATCTATTTTAGAAGAGTCAATCATTTTTCCTTATTTCAGGAAAATTAACGTAATTTCAAGGACAGCATGTTTTAAAATTCTACATACACTAAAATCTGAACGATGGATTTGTTAAAAAGATTTTTAAACTTACAATATTTTTAAATGATAGTTTTAATTATAGCATTATTTATTATTTTATCATAATTTAACTATGCAATTTGATGCATGATCAATAAAACATAATATACATTTTAAATTTATATAAAAATATAGCATAATTATTATTATATTTTTTGTTTTATTAAATATGGATGGCCATGTAGTTTTTCTCACGGGAATTGAAAAAGTGAGTTTTTCTCTCAAAGCTTTTCACTGAGGGAATCTTATAGAGATTTCTTTGACACATATCGATTCAGGAAAGGAAATCGACCAGATACCTTTGAAAGGAATGCCTTAGGTAATGGTGATTACTGTCCCTGTTCTTGCATCGTAAAAATTACATAGTTATCAACTTTTTAGAGTGCGTGTTAGAAATAATTTAATTAATGGTGTAGCATTCGTGGTCATTACATACACTTGCCAGAAAAAGTCTGCGTACAAACTCGCAGTTAACATTCTAGAGAGAATAAAAGTACATTATAGTGACAATATTAATTTAATTTTTATTTATATTTATTGAACAATTCATTAAATATCAACAACAATTTCAGAAATTTACATTATTTTAAAGTAATAATGATAATAATTTAAAATTACACAAAAGGTTATCAGAAAAAAATTACGAACAAATGAAGTCTTCAAAAAATATCTTCCATGGACTGTCAATTAAACTTGAATATCTGGTTGGATAAATTTAAGTTTAAGCTCTTCTGTCAATCGTTTAGGCATGGCCTAGTGGTTTCCTCGGATAAAATATTACATTCCATCATAGTCACTCTATGCAGCATATCTTTCAATGTTATGTTGCCAAATCATGAGTACAAATAAGTCCTATAAATGGTCGATAGAGTTTAAGTCTGGCGATTGTGGAGGAGTATGCAACTAATTTTTGATATTTTACAACAGCCAGAGCGTTACGTTGTGGACAGTGTGTTTTAGATCATTGTCTTCTTGAAACCAAAAGTCATCGCCACGGTTCAAATCTTGTATGCTTTGTTTCCAATTGTCTTTTAATATATTCATATACCCTATATGATATAATGGGGAGTCCATAAGTGTTAATCCATCTTCTCCATTTGCTGCCATGCATCCCGAAATCATTACGCCGCCTCCACCGTTTTTAACTGTAGGCACGAGATGTTGCTTCTCAAATGCCGTATCTTGTTTTCTTCTCACCGGTTTACGCTCTTTGATGCCAAAGATATATTACTTTTTTAGTAATTTCCGCATAGCGTCTTCATGAAGAATTTTTTTAAATCTTTAACTAATATCAATTACTGTTTGCGATGCAGTAATCTTTGGATTTAAACGTACGAATTTTAGAATGTCTCTTTTCTCGTAAAGTCAGTTTGGATGGCCGGCCGGCCACTACGTGCCTTTGAGATAACAGACTTGTAATTATTGATTACTCTTGGGATAGAAAAATGAATTTTTCCAACTCTCTTGCCAATTGCTCGATGAGTTTTACCTTCATCCCTTAAACTTTACATTATTTTCCTTTCGTCCGGAGTGGTCTCTTTTCATTTAGAATCGCTTAAGTCTAACACAATAGTATTATTTTTCAAAATGCAATTTTAAATTTACTTAAAAAACTAAATACTTGTTAGCAAGTGTGTATCATAACAACAAACCATGTTTTTTTTTTATTATTATTATTATATTTGTTGTATTGCCACCACAGTTAAAATGGTAGCAAAAAATAAATGTAGACGATATTTCATTTCATACAAGTTCATGGAGGCTAAAAAAATTAGTTTGGAGATATTCTTTTAATTTGTGCCTGCAAGTAAATTTTTTCCAATAACTTATTGTTTCAAAGTAATAATTTAAAATTACATAAAACGTGTTATATTCGTGAAATTGTTATTTAAAATTGTGCAAGAAATACTTTATATAAAAATTTAAGTCACTTCAGTGAGCTTTTTGACTCTTGAATGTTTACTGTGCATTTGTACGTAGACATTTTCAGGCAAGTGTATTTTGCAACTATTAATTTAATGCTTAGTAAGACGAAAAATACATTACTTAAACACATAAATATGTATACTTAAGACTTAAAAACCAATGAATTTCAATGAAAAACAGCAAGACCTTGAATTTGAAATTCACCATCTTCATTTTGAGGAACATTTTCTTATCATTAAGTACATCTTCCCCTTGGTGCTACTGCAAGTTAATATAGTTGAGCAATATCAGTAGGGAAATGAAAAATGAGCGTACATGCCCTTTTCAGGGCTAATAAGGAAAGTCAACCATTGACCCTTGCGAAGCCAGGCAATTGGAAAAGACGAAGACGTGCCAATACTAGTCTGTATTTTCTGTAGACGGTTCAAGGTCACATTTTCTACCTCGTTACTGGTTGTCTGTCTCGCAACGCTGAGGCAGACAACAGTGTCACTTTTCTTTTACACAGCTGTTAAGGTATTCCCGAACCGTACTGGCGTGAAAAAAAAATTTGTCGAAACCATGGCAACGGAGGAGTGAAGAGTAGGGAAAAACTAGTGTCTTTGAAACGCCTACAGAAATTACGCAGACTATAGCAAAGTAAAAAAAACAGAAAATTCTCATCTTCGTTTTATAATTTATTATGTTACATTACTTCAATTTATTTTATTGTATTTTTTCTTTTTTTTTTACCTAATTTCCTTGCAGATAAAATAGAAAGGTATTAAAATATTCAGGTTCAAATCAATTTTTTAAATAAGTGCAAATAAATTAACTTGGGTCTCGGAGATGAAAAACCATCGAGTCCTGGTGCTCCATCGAAATATTCACCACGTCGTCGTGCAAGTTAATATCCCACCTTCTCCACCCTACCCCAAGTTTTTCCTCAATTGCAAACAGTGGTATTTTTTTAATGTACATTAGCAATTTGTATATAGTAAGCTTCGTTTTATAAACTTTTATCCAATCTGAAAATATGTTGCCAATCTCGAGTTCGGCCTCATCCACAACAGTAGCAGTGTTCGCGAAATTATAGCATGCATTAATGACATTTGGACATGGGGGGGGAGGAGCCTGGATCTCGCACAGGAATATTTGATATGGACGGAACGTACGAGGAGTACCTGGACCGAAAGCCCACAACCTCCTACACTTGGATAATTTTTTGTATTTCATCCAATACAAGATTTTAACTTACATGATAATGTAACTTAAATGATAAGTTTAAATGGGAACATTTGAAATCTGATGCAGGATACTGCACGTTGTCTTTTTTCAAAGTCCAGAATGAGATGTAACACGGCGAACGGAAAGCAGGGGCTGCTGAAGAATAATCTGTTATACAGCTTCAACAAACTGAAAGGAGTTGGCTGCCGACATTTCCAATCAGGTCATAACAAATCCTTTACCGCGTTGACTGATGCCCTTCTTCAGATGAAATTTCCTTTGCGGTTATTTCGAACAAAACTGTGTTCCAGGCGGTGGAACTCAAAACTAAAAAGTACCGCCTGTTCCAAAGGAAAAACATTTTTGGAATGTACACCTGTTGCAGATCTGCAGCGCCACCTGGTGGTAATAAAGTCAACTACATTTGCAATTATGCGAAATAAAGCTACATTTTCCCAAGTGTACGGAATGCAAAACATTTCAATCGCATTCTGCCTTTTAAAAAAATGGTTTTCAACATCGTCATTTTGGGGGGCACCCTGTATACGAATTAAAATGCAAACATGAAAGTACAATCAATTTAGTGTGTTCGATTAATTTATTAAAAAGACAATCTGAAACACAACTTTTTATTCAATATTTTAAATGGAACGCAATTACAATCAATCTGTCAGACATGCTACAAGCAACAGTACGTAAATCTCCTTTATTGCATAGATAGATTTGATTAAAATTTATATCTCTTATTTATTATTGCTAATTGAAGTGATTTCGATTTCATAGAAACTGGAAGGAATTGTACATCAGTTGCATAGGAATAAAGTTGGGCATCAGAAAAAATAAATAAAAGGCACATTCGTATATATACAAAATTTTACTCTTGGGGCAGCATGGTGATCAGTTCATCTAATCGCCATCCATTACTAAAAAGAAAAAAAGACGCTCATTAAAAGATGACAAGAAAAACATTCCTTAAAAAAAAAAAAAGTTAGTAAGAGCTGCAATCCATGCAAATGAGTTCTGATATCTTGTTATCATTGCTCTAATATTTAAACTTGCTTCCCATGAAGTGGCTTTTAAGATAAACACAGAAGTTGTTCAAAATGATTTTTCAATTTATAATTTCAGTATCCCAAACTTGGATTTTTTTTTACATAATTTACATTTAATTTTACATAATTTAATTACATTTTTTAATATAGCTTCATTAGTCTGCCCTTTCTACATCTAATCTAATTCATTGACATTAAATGGAAATAAGAATTAGTCAATATCATACTAGTTGTAGCAAAAGACTATTTTATTCAAGAATAAAATTCATAATTCTCAAAAATAGACCTCCCAAGAGAGAAATTTACATATGAACAGTTCTTTACAATTCAAATAAGCCCCCACTTTTCAAAAAACCTTATCAAAAACACTGGCAATAACCACATCACTCAATTATCAGAATAGTAATTTTAAATTTTCAAATACAGATTTGCTAGTAGACACAGTGCAAAGTGATAAAAACTTATATCTTAATCAAGATATTAAAATTTATATTCAATACTTACACTATTCAACTGTTTATAGTATCTCTAAAATAATAAAATTATATTATAAAGTAGAACCTATTATGTATATCCTCCAATAATAAAACCAGTTTTAAATATGTATGAAAAAGAGACAAAATCTGATCCCACAATGAGACATTTCTAAGCAGTTATGAAGATGGATGTTATATCAGATCAAAAGCCAAATTACTGAAGACAAGGATCGAGTTCATACAAACAGAAACAAGATTATTCAGCATCCTCCAGACGATTCAAAATTTATCATTTGACATGCAATTTCAGCATATTAAAACTCTTCCAAGGACATGTGAATGATATACAAATAACAGCTGTTTTTAAAGCACAGATTATAAAGAAAATTTGCTTTCACAAGATTGCTCAACATTTGAATTCCATACACATAAATTTAGAAATCATACAAATGTTTCCTTCCTTGACCCTAGATATTCAGAAGTTTGATAAGATGGGTATCCAATAGGTCAACATATCGAGAATACTGAAGGGGATACCTTGCTAAAACCCAAGTTCTTTCAACCCAACACAGCAAGCATAATAGAAATATTTAACTCGGAAAACTTTATGGTTATGAAAAGTAGCAATAAATACCAATAAGCCAATAGTTTACTAGCCGATATATTTCCCACTTCAGATTAACAAACATCTTTATTAAACTTGTACAAATACAATGAACAGGGCCTGATTATCAAACAGGAGCCTCAAAATTTATTTTGTAATAATTTCTGAATAATTTTATTTGGTGCCTTAATTTGATTTACAAGGGCTCAAATTTATTCATATTAAGATTTCAGAACATTATTTTTGGAATTTTTTTTGTTCACAATTTCTTAATTTCTTTACAAGTCATCAGTCCTGGAAAATTTTTTATTAAGATAGTTCAACTATATAATGAAATACTTTTTTTCAGTTATAATAAATGCTATTTTAACAGTTTAATCAGTGAAAAGTCTTATTTTGGAAGCATAGGAATCAAAATGTGCATTTTTAATGCCTACCCCATTAAGACTTAATCTGCCTGTACTATATTTAGATCTTATTCAATAATTGAGTACAGCTTTTTAAAAAGTATATACAACATATCAGACTTGGGGATGTAACCAACCAACAAGTAAAAAAAAGGAAATCCAGAAAAACAAAACATGAAAAGCAAATTAAACAGTTAATATATAGAAAAAATTCAGTTACAACCCCAATTATTTCTCTTTAATTATTTCTATATATTTATAAAAATAAAAAATTAATAGCATACGATTTATTCCCAAGGTCTAGTACTAATTTAAATGTATATAGGACAAGAAAAAGTCAATGACTTATTTTAAACATACCTCACTAGCATATTTTAGCAAACATTTCTTGATTAGTCAGTGGACTTTTACAACATCTCAGAAACATTACTAACTGTTTTATTGACATGAATCAATGGGCATTTAATAGCTTACTTCTGAACATCAGTCACAATATACAATACATAATAGTTAAAACTAATATTTCTCTGCAAATTTAGAGGCTGTCATATTTTCTTTAAAGCATCTTTTGATACTAACATTTTGCTTAAACTAGATTGTTTATAAAAAACTTTTTTTTTTTTTTTTTTTTACAAAAACTTCTGTAGTTACTTGCTGCTAAATTTATATTTTACAGAGATTTCTGTTTATTTTATCTTTAATAGAGTCCTTTTTAAACAATTTATTAGATTTCTTAAAAAATGAAAATTCAAAGATGGTAGGAAAACTGCAGACACTTAAAAAACCACACACTTACAGACTGCAATTTAGTAATCTGAATTACCAGAATCAACTTCATTTTAAATTCTATATTACAATAGAACTTTAAACAAAAAAATACTTACAACTTTTTCTTCTTCTAAACCATGTTTAAAAAAAATCATTATAGGAGTTTCAGTTCCATCTGAATTTTCTCTGTAATCTAATAAAGCTATTAAACCATCTGGATTTGAACTTTCACCTGAAAATATCCATACAATTCAAATTTTTTTTCAAAGATATAAATCAACGTTTACTAAAATCAATTTTGACAAGAGAAAACCTTGAAATCACTGCTATGTTTCATTTTTCTTTTAAACTAATAACTATCTTAGATAATATTAAAGAAAGTCTGTAATTTGTGAAAAAAAACTATGCATGAAAAAGATAAAAAATGTGCTTTTCAAAATCCTAGGCAATTCAAGTAATTCATTACATATAAAAAAAATTAAGAATGGATATCTTTCACAAGAGTCACTATTATATTTTTTATAACCAAATTAGAATCCTAACTTTAAACTGAGAAATAAGGAAGATAAGAATAATATCTACACCAGATCATCCTTTTAATTCAAAAGCATTAAATAACAAACCTATGCAAAGAATAGAAATGAAAGTATGTTTACATTAAGACTTAATAGTATATGTAATATGAAGTTATAGCTAATTGACACTGTCTTAACTACGTTATCAGAACAGACACTATCTATTAGCATAGTGGCAAAGGTCACAGTTGCAAACAATAATTGATCTATACGAAACTTCTTAATATTTACCCATCAACTAATCTAGACAGTTCTGGCTTATTCTTAAATTATTTCTAATTTAATGCTAGAAAGTGATTTTAAGGGAAATGTACATACCCATAAAAAATTGGTAGTCTCCTATTTTAGGTAAAATTTTTTTAACTGCTTCAGTAAATTTAGATTTTGCTTCACTTATTTCATTGTCACTCATACCAAGTTCCTTCCACTTATCCTGCAAACTGAAATTAATAACATATAACTTTAAAAATGCACAGATATTTAATACTAAGAACAAGTAGAAAAGAAAAAAAGAGAAAAGTTGACATAAATATATGGAAAATTCTAGAAATTATAAGCAGGTATCGTATTTTAAACAACTGCATAAAATATTAAAAGTATACATTTTAAATGAACAGTTTTTACAATAATTTAACTCAGAAAAAACCGAAGGTTTTCAAAAATTTTAGAACAAATAGAAGCAATTAAAATAATACCAACTAACAGATTTCACAGGGAAAAAAAATCTTAAAATACTACAGCTACAAATAAAGGAAACGCGAGTTTTTAAAAATTCTAGTTTAAAATCTTATATTACTCATTACTTTTACTCAACCTTATAGATACAATTCCAATTCTTCAATCAGTTTCATGCAAATAATGCATCATTTTTACATAAAATTATAATAATTTCAGATTAAATCAATAACTTACTATCAAAACATATCAACTTGATAAAAATTCAAAGATCTTAAAATCTTCAAGCCAAGAAAATTTAGTATAAAAATTCCATCCACTGCTAAATAAACACTTACGATTTAGTGTAGGTCTTTAGATAACTTTTGAAATCAGCTTTAGAAAAGCCCGTCTCAACTAGACGTTGATTTAAAACTAGATCCAAGCCAGATTCCACAACATCTTCAGTTCCTTCATCCTCATCTTCCTGTGATGGATTAGCACCATCTAATTGAATATCTCCTTGACGCCGTTGGACATGCTACAAGATGCATATTGTAAAATTAGAGTGCCAAAAAATCACACACACTTATATAAGAAATTCTGTACGATTTTTCTTCCAATATTTACTCTTCATATCACATTAAAGTACATTCCAACTCGTATCACATGCGATTTTAAATACATCTTACACAGAGAAACGTTATTCAAAATGCCAAGGGAAGAAAAATACTAACCCTCAAAATTAAAACATGAAATGTTAATATACACAGTTCTTCAAGACAATTGTGAAATTGCAGTAACAAGGTAATTCATTATCCTAACAGCATACTGAAAATCGTGCATTTCATACTTGCCCTATCGAGTAATCATATAAGTTACCTGCTATAACAGCTGCAATTTCAAGAGTGTCATTAACCTACATTTAAAGCGTATTTCGCCCATGCAGTTAAAGTTATACTCTTGCCTACGAATTGCCAAATTTTTACTTAATTGCGCAGTCACGGCCGAATCATTTAAAATTTCAGCAAAATGTATGTCAAATACAAGATCTCTTAGTGCTAATTATAACTTTTAGCGATTTGACACGAAGGCGGTATACAGAATCGCAACTTTTTTGGAAAATAAATGCAAATATTAATGCTACTGCTAATAGAGAGTACTATAAAAATCGTCTATTAATATCATGCAAAAATAAAATGTAAATCATCTTATAATATTTGAAATCGTTTCTGTTGACACATTTTACGTTATAAAAAGAGTTTCCGGCTTTCTAGACCATCTCGAGCATTTTTTGGAACACCGAATAGTATACGATATTCATCAGTTTCAAGATTCAGTTTTCTCTTACGAAATTCTAAAGTGTCAAGAAGCATTAACTTACCACGCATTCTACTTCATATAAGCAATCGTCAACAAGTTTATATTTACTAGAATCGGTGAACATTTCATCACCTGAAATAACACAAAAAGAACTTCAAAATACAGAACATAATGGTATATTTTAAATTAACAGTATATATTCCACCAATTTACCTGTGATGAGGTCTTTAAAAATTCTCATGATGACGGATTAATTGAAATTGCGATCAACACAATTGGAAGTGCTTGGAATTCTATCAAAAAGAGAAGGAAAAAGTCAATGCACGATGTATTTATGAAGTTTTCTCAGTGAAAGTGACAGTTAAGAAACTACGCCTCAATTCAAGTTTTGTTTTCTCTAACATTCTCAAAACAGTTTAATTACTTTAACTCCTAGAATCTCTAATTTAAATTACAATTTTTGTTTCATTTTCAATGACTATATACTTGAAAAAAGTACAAATAGCGCAATAATATAATATATTAATTTATATAAACATATAGCAATTTGTAATAATTTACAATATAGTTTGTTCATTTTTCAATAAAAAGAAATATAAGTTTTTTGAGAGTTTGTTTTCTCTTTTCATATATGAAATTTTCATATATCATATTTTCATCAACGCTAATATATCAAATTTTCATGTAGAGTCTGACCTTATTCATATTGTCCGCAATCGTTGTTCTTCATGTGCCTCTCATATTGAAGAATGTTTGCACAAAAATAACTGGTATACTCAATAGAAGGCCAAGCGGCTGCCTTGGAAAGGCCACGTAACCATGATGGGTCAATATACAGTTATGTATATGCCTCGTTTTAGGATTCCAAGAATAACATTTTTGGATGATTTTTATTCGCAAAGAGGGGATACGCAGTAAAATTAGCACATTCCCGTAATTTTTTTTAGCCTTAATTCGTCCCTTTCAAAAAAAAAGTTTCGATCTGCCCCCCCCCCCACACCCGATGGTTGTTTTGGGGCTGTACGATTTTCCTGTAACTTAAAGGTGGGTTCACAAGAGGCAATTGTTGTCTCTTTGCTGTTGTCCCTGTATTGTCCTTGTGTGAATAGTTGAGACAACGTCGGTGGGACAATGGCAAATGGTAGTCTCGACGGGACAACTATTTAATCTCAAAGTACAACTGAACTGAACTGAGTCACCCGGCTGGCGCTGCTCTGTCTTTGTTGATAGTTCTGCTTGAGAAACAAAATTTCTTGATTGGACCTTTCATTTATTTGTGATGTGAAGGAATTTTCTTCATAAATGCAGTTTCAGTAATTCTCATCTCTGATTTTTTCTATTTCATAAATAAATGATGTATTAATGCTCGAGAAATGTCTGATAAAGAATTTTCTGAGATATCTCAACCAGAAGCGGGCAATTTGGAAAAACCCTGTTTATATGATGTAAGTGTTGGAGGATTTCATTTAAAGAATAATTTAAGACTTTCTAATGCTAGTACAAAAAGAAAGAATTATGAATGTGAAGTGTGTGGTAAAATAGTTTCTCAGAAGAGTGTTTTAAAAGAACATTTAAATACGCATACAAAGGAAAGGCCACACGTATGTGAGGAGTGCGGTAAAACATTTGGTTGGAAGACTGCTTTAAAATATCATGCATTTACTCATACAAAAATTAGACCTTATGCATGCGAACTGTGTGAAAAGGCTTTCCCTCGGAGGTATAGCTTGGAAAATCATTTACTTTCCCATACCAAAGAAAAACTTCATATATGTAACGTGTGTGGTAAAGAACTTTCTCGGAAAGATGTTTTAAGAAGGCACTTACGCATTCATATGAATGAACAACCCGATAAATCTGAAGTGAGTGACAATGGATTTCCACTTGAGAGTACTTCAAAGCATTTAAATACTTGCAAACAGGAAAAAGACAGTACATATGAAACATGCGATAGAGAGTTTGCAGATCAAAATAATTTAAATCAGCAATTGCAAATTCAGTCAGATACTGAATCCTATGTGTGTAAAGTATGCAATAAATCATTTTCTAAGAGAAATGCCTTGTCAAAGCATTTACATATTCATTCTGATGGAATGATCTATGCATGTGAAGAATGTGGTAAAGAATTTGCATGTAAAAATTATTTGAAACGGCATTTAGTAATCCATGAAGACAGGAAACCTCATCCATGTCTATTGTGTAATAAAGCATTTTCCCGTAAACTTAATTTAAGAGTACATTTGGTGGTTCATACAGATGAAAGGCCTTACACATGTGATGTGTGTGGCAGAGGATTTACTCAAAAAAGTAATTTAAATTCTCATGTGCGTCTTCATACGAAAGAAAAGCCACATTTGTGTGGAGTATGTGGTAAGAGATTTACTCAGAAAAGTAATTTAAATTCACATCTACTTCTTCATGATAAGCAAAAGCAGTATCTGTGTGAAATATGTGGTAAAACATTTTCTCAGAAAGCTAATTTAAATTCCCATTTGTTGACCCATACAAAAGTAAAGCCTCATGCTTGTGAGGTGTGTGGTAAACAATTTTCTCAGAGGCATGTTTTGAAAGTGCATTTGTTTACTCATACAAATGAAAAGCCCCATACATGTGAAGTGTGTAATAAAGGATTTTCTCATAAAAGTAATTTAAAAGTACATTTACGTACTCACATGAAAAAAAAGTTTTCTCAGCAAGAAAACGGTGAAACATTATCTTTTGAAAGCATTTAGATATATATTTAACTTTCTATTCAAAGGCATGTGAAAGCTTAACATGATTGAGAATTTTATACTTTATAAAATTTACATATTCTTTGTGATACTGGAAAAAGTCTTGCATCTGTGAATTTTTTGAAAGGAAATTAAAAAATCCTATTTATTTATTTATTTATTTACACATAAGTTCAATGTGATAGAAAAATTATCATGTATTGAAGAAACACAAGATAACTTTCAACTTTTCAGACAAATGTATTTATGTTGGTCAGAGCTTATCAAACTGTGAATCATGATCCCACTTGGATGTGTGTAAAATCATGTTGTTAAAAACTTTTCTTAATGCTACTTTAATACTTCTGTGAATGTTAATTTAAAATGTAAATTAAACATTGTTTTTATTTCTTATATAAAACAGCTGGCAGTACTTAGTATTTAATTAAATATTATGATCTGAGAATAATTATTTTGAAAAGATAAATGTAATATAAGAGTCATGAAAAGGATTTTTAAGACATTTTCTGAGGACTTGAAAATATAAAAGGCATTGCCATTGGAGGAAATTGCTTTGAAGGAATTGTAATAAATATTGACCAATAAATTAATACCTTTTATTTTACAAGAGCATTCCCAATACTTAATAATGTTTAGTTTTTGTGAGTAAAAATAGTAAAGAGCATCATTTCAGTATAAAGCCTTTTATTCAGTTTTTTTAATTGCTATTTTAATATTTACTTTTTATGATTTATTAATATTTTATAGATTTGGTATATTAAAAAATTTTGCTGACAAAAATATAATCATAAAGAAAGTTACTCTTTCAAATCTACAATAGAGATGATAAATGCTTCAAGGTACTTTCTTTAAAATGTAACAGGAAATAGTAATCTTTTATTTATGTGAAATGTAAGTAAAAGATTATAATGACGTCGTTATATCATTCATTTGATTTCTAATTCTCATTTATTTTTTATGTAAATCTAAATTGTTGAATGTGACTGATTTCAAAGAAAATCCAAAAAGAAAATTAGCTTATTTTCTTGGCATAAATATTGGTTATTAAAAATTTAATAATATTTAACTAATGAGAAAGAATATGTGGGTCATGACAGGACAAAATATTAGACTAAAGCTTCCAAATTTGACTTTGTTATACTTTGAAAGTTCGAAATGTGCATCTCATTATATATATGTTACAGTGAAAACCCAAAATCAGTCAAAACATGAATTAACTTGGTAAAACGCATTTTAACTAACAGGACTAGGGACAACCTGAATTAACTAGGGAAAATATGTTCTAACTGACAGCGCTAGGAAAAACTGATTTTCTCTAGTTATTTTCGGTTTGTCCGGTTAAACTTGTATTAATATAGATTTGTTGCTTGTAAAATAAGGAAAATAAATAAGTATAATTAAGTATTAATCATGCATAAATTAAAAAAAGTAAGTAAAGTACAATTAAATAGTAAATAATGTATTTTTTCTACAATGATAGGTTATTTCCTCAACTTCACTGTTTTACTAAGTATAGTTTAATATAGTAATTAAACCCTAGCGCTGTCAGAACGTGTTTTTCCTAATTAATTTGGGTTCTTTCTAGTGATGTTAGTTAAAACAAATTTTACCTAGTTAATTTGGATTTTGATTGATTTCGGGTTTCCACTGTAGCATATACATATTTTGAAGTTTTAACTAGAATTTTTATTAATGAAAATTTAGAAACAGCAAGGCTTTATTTGCTGCAAGTATTTTTTTTCCCCCGAGTTTCATTTTTAATTATATTTTTAAATGATATTTTCATTATTACTACTAATATTTCATTCTGCTATTTTCCTCCTATTATCAATGCTCAAGATATGATTAAACTTATTTATTATTAAATATTCTGTTTCAAATATAATTCTATGGCAATTATGGTTAACTATTAAGCTAAGAAGTAAGCATTGCTGAAAATATTTTAAGACTTTTAGTTAAGAGTTAAAAATGTTTTAAGATTTTAAATTAGTTTTTTTAAAGACTTTTAGTTCTAACTGTAATATAATTGAATATATATATATATATAATTATCTCTTAGCATGGCATTATATTTTCTTAATATATTAAACAAATTATGAAATATATATTATTGGATATGAAATGTATTTTTTTTGAACAAAACTTCAGTGTTGAATGGTTATTTCTGTCTTTGTATTTTTTTTTTATGAGCATGCATCAATTCAACAAATATGTTATTTGATTATTGCAAGTCTAATCACTTTCTATTTAAAATTAAACTTACAAATTTAGATAAATAACAGAAAATTAAATATGCATATAATATAATAAATTTAATTGTGTAATAATTGCTTCTAAAATAGTATGATTTACATGATTATTAAAATTTGAAAGTTAAAAGTAATTTGCTATGGAAACCATTATGTTACATACAAAATATTAAATTGAAATATTTACATCTAATAAATCTGATGAACTAGCTGATCATCAGAGGTGGCTAGTAAATAATAAGTTACAGAGGAGAGTGCATATTATTTTTTTAAAATTCTGAAAACTACCGTGGAATTAATATCAATTAAAATTTTGAATACTAAAGAACATTAATGTCATAATAATACTGGTTCATATTTTCAAACTTCATTAGCATTTATTTCATACTTCAGCTGCTAAGCAAAAGTATAAATATTTATTTTAATTTAACCAAAATTGATTTATATTTCCCTACATTATTTTATGAAGTTGTTTACTTTATTTCTCGGCACTTTTAAATATAATTATAGAATAAGCTTATTCTTTGAGAGTAGATAGTAGGATGATTCAGTTTTAGAAATTGCTTCATCTGTATATTTCTTTGGTAACAGATAAAGTTATTTGAGCAGTTTTTACGTGATAACAATGATGTAGACAAGGACTTGCCATTTAAACTTTTAAGTATTTGATTGTAAACTGATTTGTTTAGTGAGGCAGTTAGAAGTATGGAAGTGCTAGTAAAAAGAGTAAATATCTTTAAAATTTTAATCAGCAATCTTAAGAATTTCTTTTATTATTCCAAAATTTCATAAGTATTTTTATTTAATATGAATAATATTTCACATTTTCATCATATCTACATTAATATTTGGAACCCTCCTTTAATTGTAATTGTTTTCCTCCCTAAATGGTCTCTGTGTTTTTTATGGGTACAAAATTTTTTCTGCGATATGTCCATCCATTTTTTTAAATCTATAATATCCCCAATGAAAATGTAAATGAATATTCTATGAGAAAAAATTTAATGAATTTTACAATATGCAATTTATAGAATGAATGTCAAACTAAAGGCATCCTGATATTTTAAAATATTTAAAGCATTAACTAGTAATAAACTGAGACTTATTGTTGTTATCTGACAAGAGACTTTAAAGTATTCACATTGATTATTCACCATTTTGCTATTCTGTGGCACACAATTATGTTAAAAAAAAGTTTTATTACAAAATTGTATTTAAAGCTAAATTTGAAAAGTTAATTAAAATCAGAAAAAAAGCATATAGAAATAAAATAGGAATTGCTGAAAAACTAATTTTTTGAATTTTAAAATATATAAAAATTATCGAGTTTGATGATATGCTCTAAAGTTGTAGAGGAAAAGCTTTAAAATTTGGATTAATTTTTAATTATTCTTTTGAAAATCCTACTAACCAAAAATTAACTTTATTCCAAATTTGGAAGCTCTAGATTTAATGGTCTGCCCTATAGATTATCTTGAACAGTTTAGCTTTATGCAATAATGATATACAGATAGTATTAAAGCCTATAAAAGTTATCTTGATAGTTAAATGTTGTAGTGTTTTTTGCATATTATTGTAGTGTAGTTTTTCGCACATTATTGTAGTGTAGTTTTTCACACATTATTGTAGTGTAGTGTTTTTTGCACATTATTGTAGTGTAGTGTTTTTTGCACATTATTGTAGTGTTGTGTTTTTTGCACATTATTGTAGTGTAGTATTCTTTGTACATTATTGGAGTGTAGTGCTTTTTGCACATTAATATAATGTAGTTCTTTTTGCACGTTATTTTAATATGAGAAAGGATAAAAATTTATCTTATTTTATTTTAACAAATTGGAGTAAAATTTAACATGCCATTTTTTTTTTATTGTTTGTAGTTATTACATCAATAAAAAAAAATTTTTAATGCTCTTATAATGCTTTTTTCTATAAAAAATGGACATTCTTTATAATATATTATTTGTTTAGAATAGAAAGATATAAGAAATTTTGAAAATTGCATGTGCTTTAACCTTTTAAATGATTTTTATAATGCAATATCTATATTGTTTTTAATATTTCATTGAAGCATGTGGAATCTTTTACTTTTAATAACTATGGTGTTTCATTCACAAAATTTTGAGATGGTAAAATTTTTCACAAGCACCTCCATGTCAAAAGTTAGAATATGGGAGCTGAGTGTGGCACTGTTTGCAAATAAACTTATTTGATCGTTATATTGATGAGTGAAATATGTTAAGCATTTTGATTAGCAATTAATATTTAAAAGTTAAAGAATACTAATTTTGGAAAGGTAAAATTTAATGGATATCATTAATCGTTTTTTTTTTTTTTTCTATTGAAGATTGACTAGCTTAGAAAAAATTAAAAAGATGTAAGAATGCTTGTAACACATCCTAACTGTTTAAAGTTATAATGGTAAAAATTTGGGGGAATTGAATTCACCAGATTTGGCACAAGCTAAAATGATCCTACACTTTTAAACAATGGACAATTTTCATAGGAAGTATTCAACTTGACTCTTGAACTTTCCTTTGAGCTGAAGATAGTTAGTTGGGTCTTATGCAGTTCTTTGAAATAATTCACTCTGAATCTGAAGTATCTTTTCCAAGAATTTTCTGAGATTCTTTTGATAAAATCCAAAGCAGATTAAATTTTGAGGTCTTTATGTATCACTTTGCATACCATTGAGCATTAACCATGTGCAATAGTGATTATTTAAAAAAAAAAAAACTTTGTGTGCAACTTCCTAATATAAGCTATTGATGTGGAACCCCAAATTGGAGAGCCATATATCACATATGGTTTTATGGACTTATAGAACATTGGCTTGAATCCCACCTATTGTATGAAAAACTAAGTTTGGAAATTGAACACTCGTAATGGTAATTTTAATCTGTCTATTAAAGGATAATCTTATACCTATAAAAATAAACCAAAACATATGTATATATTTACCCACGATTTGATAAGAAAATTTGGATTTGTGCTTAGGAAGTATATTTCTTTATATATATAAAAGGGAGAGAGAGAGAGCGTATTATTTCGGATTAACTTTGATTTTCCAATCAACGAGTTTGAGCGGTAATCGGGAAGCGTAATGTTGCTAGTTTTCTGTGACAATGTCAAACCTTTTATGCTGTACTAGAAAGTATGATCTGCGAAAATCGTTAAATGCCAATTATAAACCTAAGGAATATCTTTAACATAGATATTGAACAGATTAGAGAGCAAACTTCCCTGAGCGTATCCACCAAACATTAATGTAATGAAAAAAACTATAACGATAACTCGAACTTGGAAATTTCAACAAGACAGGTATCAGCATGAAATTTTGATAAGTTGCTCCAAAACTCTTAAAGTCTTATGAGGAAAACGTCGCGTCAGAATTTTATCAAAAGCTTTTGCTTTTCTGTATTATGTTATTTTCAAAACTAAGGTACTGAAAATTATCCAAATCATGTTTTTTACCCATCAAATATAATATTACTTTGCATTATTCTAATTAAATATAACGTGGTTAATAAAACATATTGGAAGTTAAGATTTATCGAATTGAAACTATTGTTAACTTTTTATTTTCTCACGTAAGAAGTATACGAAAAGAAAGTATTGTAATATCTTTTGGAATGATATTTTCCTGTCTTAACACAATAATTCAAGAACGCTTTGAGATAAATGAATGACATTTGATATGCATTTTTTATACCAAATTTGTACGTTTCGACCACTTTTTAAACTAAATCTTTTCAGAGGAAGTCCGTCCTAGTACATAACTACAACATAAAAAACTAAATAAATTAATTTCGGCGCAGAGGTTTGCATTTAACGTGTAGATCCGTAAATTTGGCTTCAAATCACGAATTGGCTGACTGTCTATCTGTTCTCCTACATGCAGTGATTAATCAAAAAAGAAACGATTTACGTGAAGGAAATTTGGAACGTGATCTTGCTACTAAAATTATAGTTCCGTGTCGAATTTTAGTTTCAATCAGGCAGGGGGGAAAAAATTGCCCAAGATACATATTCGGTTTTGTTTGCTATAAAAGAAAGGACAAAACTCTTACGTGTGGGACTCTTAATATAAATAAATTGAACACTCGTGGCATTCATGTCTTGCACAAGTCCACAATTTTTATGCTAGAAGGGAGGAGGGTATAATATAATACTTTTATTAAAGAATATGCGAAACAGTTCTAAAACAGTTCGAAACAGTTCTAAAATATATTATTCTTTTCAAGCCATTTGTTTATTTAAAATGAAATGATTATTTGAAAGGAATTTTTATTCTCATTTTACCATCATCCTGAATGAGATAAATATCTTCAAATCCATCTATAGTCTGTATATTTTCTGTTGGCGTTTCAAGGTCACATTTTCTACCTCGTTATTGGTTGTCTGGTACTAGTAACGCGGTAAAAAATGTGACCTTGAACCGCCTACAGGAAATGCACATACTATAATAGCCGGATGCTTTCTCGCGTTCTCTCTCTTTAATAATTAACTTAATATACTTCTTATATATTTATTAATTATATTTAATATACTCCTTTATTTCATTGGAAAGTCAATAAATTTGTATATTTATAAACACCATCCAGAAATGACCGTGAATGCTAAATATCTCGCATACAAGCAAGGAATCATGAGAACGCTAGTTGCTCGTGCTGATGTATAGACACATCATCAAATTAACCCCAAAATAAATAAATTTTTATTATAATTTCAAAATGGACATCGCAACAACGGCAGCCAGGAATGCCTATTTAAGCATTAGATATATGAAATAATGAAAGGGTGAAATATACAACCATGGTTCTAAAATGTCCGATCCGGCGATTTGAGTCTGGAAAATGAATCGCGTAGACACAATGCAGCAGTCATCAAAAGCAATGCATTTCAACTCAGAGTCTAGCCTACGCCCAACTGAAAAGGATATACATGAGCAATTATTCTTACAATATTTGATAGTTTTCCGCATTGCACACACATGGTAAAGTTAAAAATCTTGATAAATGAGCACCATGAGTGTGTTGAAGAAAATCGATTAAAAATGGCACTTTTTTCCTTTCCTGGAACAAAAACGTTCGGTTTTTGAACATAGTAATGACTAGTGAAAAGTGGATCTTGTACGATATACCGAACAGCTAGACAGTGAATATTTGGTAGAGTACAGTTGGTGTTAATCAAACTTTATTTTTCTAAAGTGATTAAACTTTTAATGAAGTGAAATGCTGCATCCATCTTGATACAATGCATCAAAAATTATCATTGTACGATTTAAATAAATAAACTGAAATGAATTTGTACTGCTTTATGGCAGTACCAGACCGTATGTCGGTTTATATTTTTCCCTGCATGTAAATGCAATAACTGAAATTCGGTATGTGATCTTATGACTTTATCCGTAGTTTCGTGTTTCAATCCATTGGAAAAAAAGGCGCTCAAAATTTATATTTGCACGATAGATCTAATAAAAGGCTAGATTCACGGCAAACATCTATTGTTTGGTAAGGGATTTATGATTTTACTTCACGTCCATAATTTTATGCGGAAGGTGGGGGGAGAGGGATAGGATGTTTATTAGAGTGTGTGCGAGAAAGTTTCGAGGAGATCACTACCGCTAGTTCAAACTAATTATTGGTGTTTGAAGGAGGCAACTAAATGGCACTGTGAGTCTTGAAATATAACATCCTAATAACACAATTAAGTATGGAATAGCTTGCATAAGTGAAAAAGCATCAGATGATCAAGCTTTGATCCCAAGAAAAATTCTTCAATAATATATCACATATAGTACTTACTCTTTTATTGACATACCATCTTGATTCGACTGTATTAAATGTATTATGACTGGTGTTCATAACAGTGATATTACATGTAAGTCCCCGACGGAAAATTGACTGTTCATCAATAAAATTCTAGTTACTTTTTAAAAGAAGATTGGATACGTAAAGGCTACAGAAAGATGGATTACAAAAAGAGACCAATTTATTTCCTTTGCCTAAGGGGCTTTGATCAAAGTTATATATATATATATGTAATGATATTTTAAACTCTGATTTCAATCTAATTAATTTACAAAATTTTATCTTAATTTAGCCCATAAAGTCATTCTAAAATATTCTCTTATTTCCTGATCTGATTCCACTGTTTCTGCTTAATTAATTCAAGAGAAGACTTATAAAATTGCTGAATCGGCTAAACGCCGACACATTCACACGCTCCACGTGAAGGGCTAGAAAAATGTCCAATAAGCACAATCTTTTTTAAAAGATCCCTGTGTTTCCCTTACTTGTGATTGACATGCGTCAGAAATCACTATCAGAATCTTAATAATATATTAGCACTGTTAAAAAATATTTTCCCTATCAATATCTCATGTTATATAAGACGAGGGATAATTTATTTCTCACTTCTACTCTTGTCTCGCCCTGTGGCAGACGTGTTTTGTCCGCACCTTCTCGTAAATATATTATGCCTTCCCGGGATGGATTAAAGCGAATTTAAAAAGTCTCTTGTATGTTCTGACTGTATTATTTCATTTTAATTCAATTCGCTAGTACTCCGAATTTACTTTATTGTTAAATGTAAACCTTCTTTCATCTTTTCTCTCACCCTTATTTTGAAGAATTAAACCCATCTTAACGCGTGCGCAGAAGCACGGAGGGTTTTAGAATCCGTTGGTAAACAATATGCATTCATTTTTATTAATAAAAGCGCTGCAATATTTAAAAAGTATTTGAATTGTCATTTCCCCAACAATAGTAATGTTCGCAGGGGACCAAATGCCTCGAAGTGGATGTAAATTTGGTGAATCGGCCTGTGTTATGGTCGAGTTATGATAAAGACAGCAGTCGGCCACAATAAATCCTGTCAATACTGCTTCGTTCAGTGGTGACGAGGTAGTCGGCTGTACACAAAAATAGTAATGTCCAGGGGTTAAGAACTCTCGCGCATAAGCATTCAACTATCTGTGAATCCACAGTATATTGACAATATTTATTCCTTTCTAAGTGTATGGAAATATACAAAAATAAATTACACTAGTTTTATACTCAACTCTTTTCCCAATAATAGAATATGCCAGTGGTATGTTCTATTTTAGATATTATGACAAAATCATTAAATACAATTGAAAGAAATTGACCATTTCTTTGCAAAATGTCTTTTGAAAAAGTGAGCAAACGGTAATGCTTTTTCCTTCAGTTTTCATGCTTCTTTTTCTTACAATCTTTATTGTTTACATAACTGATATCAGAATAACCTTTCATACCAGTAAATAAATTCATTCAAGAAATGTGAAAACTAAATCAAAGGCAGTGAGCTAATATTTCATTTTCAATCAAAAGGAAAAAAAAAAAAAAAAGTGGTGCACAAATAGTTATCAAATAATGCATGACCAACTATCTAAATATTTCCTAATTTCAATTCTCTCACTCTCTCTCTCTTTTTTTTTTTTTTTTTTTTTCCCAATTTGGAGGGTGGGGAAAGGGAGATCAAACAACAGTTGGATGGCAGATACATAATTTTATAATATATAGGATAAAAAAGATAAATTACACAGATAAATTTTAGTTCTTTTCATACCCAATTTTCAGCAATGAAAAAGAACACAGATCAAGCAAATAAAGCTAAATGGAAGACATACAATTTTATAAAATACATAAGAATTAAAGTCATATATTGATCAGTTTTACTGGGTTTTTTTACATCCTAATTACAGCAAAAAAGAATACAGATCAAAAGCTAAAGGTGATGGAAAGTATACAATTTTATAAAATACACAAAGATTAAAGTCATATATAGATAAATTGTAAAGTTTTTTTTATACCCTACAGTTTTGATAATTTAATTTCACCATCTGACAGTTCTCATACAACTCAGCTTATGCATAACCAATATATAGCTTTTCGTGTTTGAAATGTTTTGTGCCTTGTGATATATATATATATATATATATATATATATATATATATATATTGTATTTGTTTGTGCTTTAAATATATGTGTTTTTCTTTAAAATGTTACTTTTTTCAATTATTATTATAACTCGTGTCTACAAATGGTAGCACAACATAATTAGGTTCAAGTATCTTCATTAAAAATTTATGGAAATGTTTCATTAGGTCTAATAGGCAGAACTAAAATGGATGCCAAGAATTTTGCTTGTATTGAATCTCTAAGTAAATAAAATTATGGAATATAAAGTAGGAAAATAGAAGCTGTGTTACATGCTTAAAATATATTTGAATTAGCAATAGAAAATAAGCCTGAGAAAGAGGAAAACAGCATCTGAAAGTATAAAACGTGGGCAGGAAAGAATAAAGAGGCACTTGGAATAATTTGTGTCAGCTGGATGACAGAACATGCCATTATTTTTAAAGGGGAAAAAAAAAAAAGGTAAAAGATGTCTAGAGAGAGATTATAATATGTTATAAGATCGCAAAGGAAGGCAGATCTATCATTAGATCTTACTAGTTTGAAGGGAAAAAAATCACAAATGATGTTGATGAGTATTTAACACAATGTTGATGAGAATTTAACAAGAGCTCAGGGAATATGTCCCTAAATGAATGAATTGGGCAAAACAATAACAGAGACAGAACTAGTTTGATATATTATAGAAGGTTTAACAGAAACTTTTGAATTAATTGTATTATCTCTTTGAGCTATCAGAAGCATATCATTAGTTGATTTTGAAACAGATTTCAGAAAATGTTGAAAGGATAAACAAAGATTTCAAAGCAAACAAGACTGGTGCCAGGCATAAAATAAAGTCCTGTAAGACATTTTTAACAAACCTGAACATTTAAAAAAATGATTGCTGGTTTAGAAACAAAAACCAAAATGATAAACAAGAAAGAAAATAAAATTATCAGTAATGCTGAGGAAGGAAGAAATATTAATTCAACATGTTGAGGCAAGTTAAAAATAAACACAATGGATGGTTTAAAAAAATATCAATTTAAGGGATGTTTTAGTGTTCCAAAGCTAAGATGTTATTTGTGTTAAGTATAGTAAAGAAATGAAGTTTTATCAAATGAGACAGGAACATTCTTATATTGTGAATTAATATTGCATAGGAAAGTTGACAGAGAATATGCTCATCATAAACTAGATTCCAAGAAAATTGAAGCAGAAAATAAATCTTGTTTTAAGGCTAATGAAAATACATATGAAATTTAGCACAGAGGATTACACCATGTAAATTTTGAATACTCAAATGCAATTTTATCCAAGTAGATGGTTAGAAGATTGGAATCTGTGATTCCTGTATGAAAGGAAAAAATGATTCGTTATCCTTGTGAAATTTCATATTCGGAAACTACACTCTCTTGCATACTATTTGATGCAATGAAAATAATATCCGTAAGTGGCAAGAATATATTTTGAAAGTCATTGACCAAATTATAAGAAGATATTATATTGAATTTACAAAAACCAGATGTGAAGTTGCCAGTATACTACAAAAGTTAATAAACAAGATTGAAAATGAGCTAAACTGATCAGTAAAAAAACAAACAAACAAGAAGTAACAATGGATCAGAAATGGTACCTTGAAATAATACTTTACATAAAAAAGAATAAAATAAGAAAAAATTGTCTATTGCTAATCAAGAAATAATGAAATTGCTGAAAGATCCAACAAAACTATTTGAAAACGCAAGAATCCTCTTGAATTTCGCACTGACGCTGTTACAATAGCAGAATACATGTACAATATGATGATGCAAACTAAACATAAAGATAAGGCACCCATGGAGTTGTGGAATGGGTGCACTCTGTGTGATATTTAAAATTATTTGGTTGTTTTGCATGCTACAAAGTATTTTATAAGAGAAGATATTAACCATGGGAAAAAAGAGTATTTATTGGCTATTCTAGGAACAGAAAAGCTGAAAAGATTTATAACACAGAAGAAAAACAAATTTATGAAACTTCTAAGAGGCATTTGATGAAGCAAGAAATGGATATGTCCTCAAGAAAATGCCGAAGAAAACAGATAATTCTATGCAAATTGAGTATGCATGAAGTAATCCTGGAAGTAAGAAAGTAGATGAACTAACAAATCAGGAGTCTGTTATTCAACAACAAATAGACAGCACAATAGAAAAAAGATAATAATGATGTGCAACTGATGATGATAAAAATAAGAATAGGAACACTTTAAATAGACATACTAGAGAAAAGACTGCTTTCAAAATATAGTCCTCAACAATATTACATTAGAAACATTACAAAATGCATCTGTTTCAAACCAGAGACAAATAGAAAGATGACATGAACAGAGATCGATTCATTTCAAATTCATAATGTATGGGAAAAATAGAGATTCCAAAACAAAAAAGTCAGCTAAAGTTTTTGGGTATATAAAGAAAGTAAAAGAAGTGATGGATAAGAAACTTTACAATGCAAGATTAATTGTCATTTGATATCAATAAAGACAAAGCATATATTTTGAAGAAAGTTTTAGCACAATCCTGAAATTGGACTTACTGAGAATCTTTCTTAAAATTACAGCAATGAAAAAAAAAATCAGTTGTAAAACTCTTTGATGTTAAAGTTGCATATTTGAATGAAGAATTATATATGGAATCCCTAAAAGGCTATAAACTAAAAAAAACAAAAAGCCTCTAAAATTAAAAAAAGTATTAATGACTAGTAACAATGTGGGAAATATTGATACAAGTTTAGTGCAATTCTAACAGAAGCTGGATTGAAAAAATTAACATCTGATCCTTTTACTTATATTAAAAAAGAAAGTAAGGATTTTATTGAAGCAGCATTATATGTAGATGATTTTTTAGTCATCTCCAATCCAGTAAAAATTATGAATAAAGTTGTTCACAGTCTGTAGAAAGAAACAGCATATTCAAATATATTTTTAAGAATGGAAAACAGATAAAAACATTACTTTATCCTAGGGATTTTATATAAAGAAAATATTAGAGAAATTTAAGATAATCAACTGGAAATGATTTAATATGATTCACACATTGAAAACATATAGATGTAAGCTCAAGTACTTTAGCAGATACCAAAATTTGCAGTGGATATTTTCAGAAATTTGGTGAGAATGTTGTTTGCTGGAGAAGCAATAAACTTTTGGCTTTCTCACCAATGAAATCAAAATTTATTTCAATATATGACTGCTTATATATTGTGAAATGGTGTGTTTCATTACAGAAAGAGTTAAATGAAAATAATCTTATTTAAGCCCCAATTTCTGTCAAAACTGATAGTCGAAGACTCACTACATAAATAACTCATAAGAGTCAGAGAAGACCTATCAGTAGAAAGTTTTGTATCATTAAAGATGACTATGATGAAGGTAATGTACGGTTTACATATCAAAAACTTAAACTGAAGTCCTAAAAGAAAAAAAAAAAAAAAAAAAAGTTAAGATACAGAATAAGAAATCGCCTGATTAGCACTGCATGGACTCAGAATTTCTAAAAATAGCATCAATAATGGAAACTACATGGGGAGTGGTTGCAAACTGTATTGGGAAGTGGTTGTTGGATAGTTTTCACCATCTCACAGTTCCTTTAATTAACAAGTAGCTTTCAGTGTCTGGAATAAGTTTTGTGCCTTGCAATGTAATGTTTTTTTGTATCAATTTGTACTTTAAAAATATGTCCCTCCCCCCTTCTTCAATTATTAATAAACCCACACTAATATATTTTCAGTTAAGAAAAAGAGCATACATCAAATAACTTATGGTGGATGAAAGTTGTATAATTTTATAATAAACACAAGGATTAAAGTCACAAACAGATAAATTTTACAACCTATTTCCAGCAAAGAAAAAAAAGAATGCAGATCAAACAAATAAAATTGATTGGAAGCTGTATAATTTTATAAGAAAGAGAAGGATTAAAATCTTATATACATTTTAAATTTTTTTTACATCCTACTTTCAACAAAAATAAACGGCAATTACCTTATAAGCCATACACACATATATATGTATTTAGGATGAAAAAAATCAATATTATAAGTTGAATATCTATATAAATGCATAAAATTAGCCACATGTTTATAAAACACTTTTAGAAAGCAATCAAATAAACATAAAATTGATAGTTTATTTGTATCAAATATTTGAAATGATAGAATTCTTCATTCATATTGATAATAAACAAACCTAAACATTCTTTATCATTTCATAAATATAACCACTTAATGTTCAGCATATAAAAATAAATGTAAAAATTCAGATTTTATATCTATAGGTTTTGATAATAATAGCCATCTCATTACTTTTACATATTCAATTTTATGTACATTTTCAACAATGTACATAGAAGTAAAATTAAAAGTCATATATATATTTCAGAAAAAGTAAGAATATTTATAGGTGAAAATAACAGCATCTAAATGACTGTGAAATAATCCTTCATAATTATTAAATATACATAACTTTAAAATTTTTGCATATATAGTTTTATAACATGTATATATCTTTGACTCACACTGATAAAGGTAGACCTAAAGCATTATTAAATGGAATCACTTTATCAGGACAGTCGGGCTGTTTCGAACGAACAAGAATATGTGCAGGAATCAAGCTTTTATCTATAGGCGATCTTTTATAGACGATAAATATATCTGGTTTTTCATCTTTATGTGTACGCAGGTGGTATCGATAATTAGCTTTCTGGTTAAAGAATTTTCCACAAATGCTGCAAATAAAAGGTTTCTCATTGACTTCTGCATTAGATTTTTGAGATGATGCTTGTTGTTTCTTTTTATGCGTAAGCAAATGCACACGTAAACCATGAGCCAGAATAAAACTTTTGTTACACAAATGACAAATATATGGCCTTTCATTAGTATGTGTGCGTAGATGCACTTGTAAACTAAAATTCCGAGCAAATCTTTGCTTGCATATTTCACATTCAAAGGATTTGACTTGCATAGTATGAGTGAGGATATGGCTTGTGAGGCTTCCCTTTCGAGTAAAGCTTTTTCCACATATATTACAAAGATGGTATTTTTCTTTAGTATGAGTGTTTAAATGTATCAGCAAATCACCTTTCCGTAAGAATTTTTTACTGCAAACATTACAAGCATGGTTCTTTGTACCTGTATGTGTCAGCATATGAGCCGTCACGTCACTTCTGCGAGTAAATGTTCTATGACATACAGTACAGATATGGGGCTTATCCTTTGAATGAACATATGAATGAGATTTTAAATAATGCTTCTGAGAAAATGCCTTGCCACACTCTTCACATTTATAAGGTCTTTCATTGGAATGAGTATGTAAATGCGAAGCCAAAGTTTGTTTCAACCTAAATCCTCTGTTACATACATTGCACACATGAGGCTTTTGATCAGAATGATTCAGTAAATGCCTCTCCAAACTCCTTTTCGATAAGTATTTCTTGTTACATATTTCACAAACATAGCGCTTTTCTCTTGTATGAATCAACATATGCTTTTCCAGAGCAGAAATATGAGGAAATGATTTACTGCATTTAAAACATATTTGAGGTTCCATTTTAGAAACTGAACGATCAGTTGCGAACCACGAAAATTTTTCTAAAGTCAACAATTAATCAGTTACAATTAGATAGTTTAAAAAATGTCAAATTTTTTTTTTAATTATCCACATAACTTCTCTTTTATGGTATTGCAGACATTAAGCACTCTCACACAAATACATTTTTCCCATCTCAAAGAATTCCTTATGAGTTTGTTTTCATATTGATTCCGCTATTCCTCCCATGGCTCTGTGATAAAGATGCGCAGACAATGCGCACATCATACACAGTTGTTCAGTTTGCAGCACAAGCGGCTAAATATCGCAAAATGCTTTAAATAGATTATGTGTTGTATTTCACAAATAATTTCATCATTCAATTTATTTATTATTGCACGGAGTCGTAACTTTTGCTACAAGCAAATCTTAGTATTGTTACTTTGCTGCAAAAATAAGCTGCAACTGAAAAATTATGAATATAATATTGCACGCACAAAACTAATATATAAATAGCAAAGCATAAGACAATGATGAAGTAGAGAAGAGAAGCTAGAAATATTTGCAGGACAGAAAAACAATTCAAGAATTTTTATATGTGCTTGCAGTTTATTGTATTCGGCTTTTCTTTTCTTCCCCTTTTAACTGGCTGCCAGTCTGGAAAACCGACAGTCCAGGAAACCTTTCCCTGTTTGTACTACTAGCGTTTCGATCGCAACAGTTATCCCTATGGGATGGGCGAATCCATTGCAAACTTTACTTTTCATGGGTAGGAAGGGTTCAGCGAGCGTGCACCCGGATAAGAGTTATTTAAATGTTGAGTTGTATCACAAAGCTTTTCCTTTTGTGTAGGGAGCAAAATTGTATTTCTTTTCTACATGATGTGTCGACATATTAGCTTAAAACATTTTTCCGTTATCTTTCTTCTTATTTAATGGATATTTAATACAAATTATAATTAGTCATATTTATAAAATGATTAATTAATATGAGTTCCGTTTCATATTTTATAAGCTTTCCTTTATTATTTCATTATAGCGAATGCTGAAGAAAAATGACATTGTGCTAATCTTTCAGTACAAACGAAAAATTTCAGACTATTTATTTTCGTCAGGTGGCCTTTACTTTTTTTCTACTTTTTAATCACTTCTATTGCTGTTTTTACAGGGTTCTGAATTTCTTGATATTGATGAATTGTGAAATTATTTAAAAGTACTTTTGATCTAATGATTGTTTTTTTTACGAATTTTTGATGTTGATGCATCATTTTCAAAACTGGTGATATACTGATTTTGAAGAAAATTTAGTAGTAATGTCTTAACTTATATTCCTTTACAGAAAAACTTTTGAATAATATGGAAACATATTTTTCATTAACATCTAATGGGCACTTTTTCTGCAAAAAAAAAAAAAAAAAAAAAAAAAAAAAAAGTGCTTTTTAAAATTAAAATAAAAGTGTTTCTTTATATCATTGTACAAATACAATATCTTTATTTGCAGAGAAAAAAAATATTCCACTAATGTATATATTTCAATTCACAATCCCAGAACAGCTTATATCTATTTTTTTTACAGTTTCTAACCTCAGCATTTCTATTTGTTTTGTCTTAATATGTTATCATGAACTGAAAGAATAAATAAAATTGTATTCTGCCATTGCTAATTTTAAGTTGTGATGTAAGAACATTTAAATTTTGTAAAATAAATTTGTTTTTCTGAAAGTGGGATTTTTAATTTATAGCTAGTCACAAAATGCATTGATGAAGCCTCTAATATATATATATATATATATAATAGAATAAGCTTCTTGATATAATCTTCCTGTAGAAGTATTTTCTATAATATGATTAGAGTTAAGAGTAGATATTATTAAATCAGAATTTAAACTCAAACATTTTGGGCTGATATTTTGCATTTTCTTCAGTTCCAATTATAGATACTTATAGCTGGCTAATTTTTATGGTATAAAAATCCCATTTCCAAAACTATCATGTTCCCATATCATAAAAATATCCACATTTAAGACATTATCAGGGAACTTCATATGTTTTGCATTTATTTTCCTTTAGACAATTTCAGTTATATAACTTCTAAAAATAATCATGCAATGGTAAATTATTTTTAAAAAGAAGAAGAAAAAAATCTATGTGAAATATTGTAATATTTCATACATAGTTTCATGGGGTCTATTTTAGAATATACTAAATATTCAAAAATTGATTATTCCAAAACAGTTGTAGTATTGGTAATTGGAATCTTAAACATGTTTAATTATAAAAACTATGATTTGAGCGAAGATATATTAGTGTTCAAGTTACTTAGGTAAATAAATAATCTTTTGTATTATCAAATTGTAATTATGGTAGCCATATATTTTTGAATTGTAATATTTTTTTATATCATGCATTATCTTATTTTTCATAAGTATAAAAATGCTGCTTAGCAATTGCAAAACCCTCTTGATAGTGTTAATTACCTTCATTAAAATTTTACATTGTAAATTATAGCACAATATATCAATTCAGTAGACATAAAAAAATTCTTATTAATATTTCAATTTAGTTTCATGCTGAGCAATTTGCTTTTTTATTACTTGATTTTTGAAAGTTATTTAGTAAAATATTTTACATCCAAGGTATTTCATATTATGCAATGTCAATATTTTTTGGACTAACTCAGTCAGATATTCATAAATAAATGTTTTGTGTTATTATTCTTATAAATTATGAGAGTTACATGTATAATTCATTAAATAAATATAACATTTTAGTTGTTATTTTTTTAATTGCTAACCACTTACCAAAAAAATGTTTAGCAAGCATTCAGCTAAGTGGAGCTCTATGGGTATCAATCCGTAAATATTTTTATTCTATTCTTTAACACTTTAACATCCCTATATTTTAAATGTATAAATATTTATCGTGTATCTATAGTTGAGCATGTTCAATGGTTTCTATGTTAACTGAGTACTTTACAAGTTCTATGCTTAACTGCCATTCATACCTTGATTTTCTTAATGATTTCCAAACAATCCTAATGAAAACAAATATATCATTTTCTCAACCATCTCACAAAAATCGGATGGTATATTATTTTTTAAAACAAATTTCATTCAAAATACTTTCATTCATGTTTACTTTGTTTCCTTAACTTTTCAGGCTTGCTACAACTTGTGTCTAGAGTGTCCATCCAAACTTATTATGTGTTCATTTTTTTTATCAAATAATAATATAAAATTATAGAAATATAATATTTCTTCTCATACAAAAGAACATATATTTGTATAAATACTGATAAAAATGAAAATAACTATTTTCATTGCATTCTTTTAATACATTGTATTACATAGGTTTATTCTGCCACTTAAAGTCAAATGACACAAATTAAGTTTTTGATGAAATGTATTATATACTTTATTTCTATTAAAGCTGCAGTGATATATTTTTTTTAATAATTAGATACAATAGACCAATAAAAGAAACTGATAATTGAAAATAAAAAAAAATGATTCACTGAAAAGTTAAGATTTGTTTGTAAATTAAGTTTTAAAAAAGTATTTCATTTCTTATGCTATATTAAGTAATGATAATAAAAAAGTTGATTACAATATATATTTTATAGAATGTTATTATTACTGAAGTTTACTAAATAAAAAATTTATAAAATAGTTATGAACTATCATTGAGCTATCAATCCTTGAAAGCTGAAGTTCTAAAGATTCACTAGATTTTTTAATTTAACTATAATACATGAACCAAAATATAGTATGTAACTTTTAACTAAATAAGGGACAGAGTTGCAAGTCATCTGTAGTATTTATGTAAATATCTTTCTTTGCTTTGCCTAATCCATAAAAAGAAAAAAAAATCATTATATTACTTGCATAAAATGTTTTTAGTCATTTCTATATTTAACTGAAACCCAAATTAAAATAAATATGTATTAATTTGGAAAGAAAAATTCTTTCATTCAATAAAATTTTCATTTCAGTAATTGTAACTAAATTATACTTAATTTTTTTACATGATTGCTAGTACACTAATGCACACGTCTGTAAACAATTTGTTAATTTTCCTTCAATAATCTTGCAAGAATATTTAATAGAACATGATTAAAAACTGAATATATATCCATTGAAACATTACCTATTATTGATATAATTCTTATATTTACACTACTGTTGAAATATGAATTATAGAATGCATTAAATTTTCTGTAAATAATCATGCAAATATATATTGGTGAAATAGAGAAATTTATTTTATTGATTTAAAAATTTTAAACATCAATGATACTCATGATTGATTTCTCTGATAAATTTCAATAAAGAATAAATTGATTCTATTACAATTAGTTTGGTTTTGTACTTTTTTTTAATTGTGAGTTTCCTTTATTTAGTGATATTTTTGTTTGCTCGCAATATGGATGTTTCAAGTAATACATTTCGTAAATATGCAGCACTATGACAAATAGAATCTGTTCTCTTGATAAGAAACATATATATATATATTTATCCTATTTATTTTTATGACACTTACATTGAAACAAACCTAGATTTTTCAAACAATTTAATAAATATTGCAATTATTCACAAGGAGAAGAAAACATTACTTTATTCCCCAAAACTGCAAATACAATTCTGTGAAACTAAACAGCAATCTGAAAGAAATTACCATGAGCACATTTATTTACATTTTATAGCTGTATAATGCTTACAATTGATGCATTTTTTTCATCACTCTGAAGTACCTAGTTATGATGTGAATTTATTAAAGTTTAGACTAAAAATTGTAAAGTAATACAGTACTATGTATTATTTATTTTCTTTAGTATAATTTATTAGTTTAATAAATAAAAAATTTCATATGTTGTTTCATTTGTTCACTTTTTATAATCTGTGTATTTTCTGTAGGTGGTTCAAGGTCACATTTTCTAACTCGTTATTGGTTGTCTGGTATTAGTAATGCGATAGAAAATGTGACCTTGAACCGCCTACAGAAAATACACAGACTATAATTATTTATATTATGCTATGAAACCAATAAGAATTTGGCACTTGATATGTTGCTACATTTCTATTTTTCCAATTGTTATTACTTCATTCAAAATTCAGCATTATCATTTTATTTAACTATAGACTTTTCAGGGTATATTCACACTCCTTAACAGGAAAATAGTAACTGCTGAATGATTGAGCGAGTAAAATTAATATTTTCCTGACTATAATTTATTTGTAAGTTATTTGTTCCAATTTTAATTTTTCTTCTATGAATTCTTAAAACTTCATTTTGCCATATTTAAAAAAACTTGTATAATAAAAGTGCTGGGTGACCATGAAATAATGGCATCTTCCCTATTTGAAGGCATCTACAACTAAAACTAATAAATAGAATGAAGCGAAATTCCAGTAACGATCTTTGAAGGTCAAAAAATAATAATAAAGTTCTCATATGGAGACATATTGGTGCTACTGGAACTAAAACATTATGGTTCCAAGGCTCATATGGAACATTTTCAATGTGGTGCCCTTTCTTTTATGAAAATATTGTGCTTGCAACTTTTTTTTGTGTGTGAAATTTACTTCATAGTTCCTTCCATTGTCTATATATGCAATTTGATTTCATTCTGTTCATTACAACAATACATTTCTTTGCAACTTTAAATTATTAACAGGTGCTATTTATTTTCAAATAACTTTATTAAGTGAAAATATTTTGAGTATATTTACAATTATGTCATAATTTATGTATGATTAATTTGTTACAAAAAGTTATCAATAAAGCATGAATTGAAAAATGGTTTTATTTTGTGCTTTAAAAAGGTTCATCATATTTTTATAGCTCATTTACTGGGATTTATCTGTTAAGTAATACAGCTCAATTTGTTTTATTTGTCTAGATTAGGGGAATAACGTGCAGTAACAAAAATGTTATTCAACAACTTTAGAAATTTATAATATATTGCACTATATTAGAATATAGTAAATATCAATCAAACATTAACTCTGAATTAATTGAAAATAATAAATCTCAAAATCCATACAAGAAAACTATTTCTGAATAAAGGCTTGGCTTGATATATAATATGCACTTATTTACTCAACGTGCCATGCCTATTTTACCATTATAATATAAATTCTATTGCTTATCTTTTGTGTTTTGATCAGTCAGCTACATTTAAGTTAGAAATAAATTGAAGACTGAATAATTGAAAATAAAGAGAAAGATCTAAATACTTTCCTTGAGTAGTTAATAGCCTTTATGATATCAAATTATTTTTACAGTTAGCACTTTAAAAAATTATTTTTCTAAATTTATGTTAATGTTATTTAACTTATTTTTTTAAAATAAGGATGACTGAGATAATTAACTTTCAGTGGGGGTTCTTTTTCTGTGGATGGTTGCCAAGAGGTTATCACGTAGTAGTAAACAATTTTTGGTCCACATATCATCAGAAGTTTACATATGTTGATAATAAATCTAATGTACAGCAATTTCTGTAATACAGATGAGCATTTCATTTGTAATTGATACAATAATAAATTATTTGTAGTTTTTGAACAGTTGGTAAGCATGACATTCAATATGAGTAAAACATTATCATCCAATTTATATATAAATCTCACATCAAACGGAGAATTGAATGCACAGCTTGCATTTAGTTAGGCAAAAACATTTATTAAAATACAAAATCCTATTTTTTATTTTTGCAAGATTTTTTAATTATATTTTCTATTGAAATATGAAAAGTATTCAAGTATATTTATTATTACTGAAGGTAGAGTGGTCTTTTTATTAAAAGATTTTTGTATGTGAAAATTTTAAAGAAAATGCATATTTTCAATCAAAAGAAAAATTTTTATAAAAAAACCCATTATGGTGAATGGGAATTCATATTTAAAATCACTTTTCTTTTTATTCTAGAACAGAAATTATTCCATTGTATGCTGAAAAGAAAAGCACTGAAAACATTGTTTTATTATTATTATTATTTATTTATTTATAACATCTGAGCAGAAAGTTAATAAAATATAATAAAATACCATTTTAATTTGCATTATACCTAAGAATTTTTTTAATATATAAATCTTACTTCTTTTTTATTTGAAGTTTTGTATTTAATGTCTTTTAAAATACTATCATTTCATGTCATAAAGATTTATTTGTATATACATACAGTTGATCATTTTCCAATAAAAAATTCCATTTCACTTTTTAAAAAGTATGTGATTGATTTGATTATTAATTCAAATACCAGCTATTCTTGTATTTAAAAAGCCAATTAAATATTCTTAATTTAATGCATATCCAAAATGTTTGAATACAATTCTTTAGCTTAACCTTCTCTGAATTAACTTTGTCATAAATACTAGAGTTTTGACTACCTTCAAGAATCAAAAAGTTAAATTTATTAAACTATTTATTATGTTTAAATTACATATTTATACTTTATATACAATATATATATATATATAGTGCTATTTTGTACAATCAGTTTCAGTTACAATCTTCTTTAAATATTCCTTAGGAATCATTCAAACCTAATTTATAAAATATAAAAAAATAATGAAATTAGTTAATAACAAGTTAAAATCATAAAAAATTTTAGGTATTATCAAACTAACAATTATTTAATTAAAAGGATACTTGATCCATAGATTCAATAATTTGTTTAAAATAGTTTCAAAAATAAAATCTATCATTGCATTTTAAAATATTTTTTTCATAAATTCCTCCTCTTTTTACAGCAAAGATGTCAAATTCAAATGCTAGCTTGAACAAAATAAATTGGATCTGAGTTTATAAGGGAGATGAAAAAAAAAAAAAAAAAAAAAAAAATATGGAAATGTTAGTCAAAAATGTCATTAAAAAAAATAAAGATAAAAGTAGTATCAATGCTTCCTTTATTGCATATGAAATCTTACTACAATCATTCCTATCTCCAGGAATATGCATCTACAGTGATTAATCTCAAAATGATACAAGAAGAATATCAGTAGTTCTGGATCCGACATAAAACACATTTCGAGTCATAAGCAAAAATAATTGCTCATACCTTTAAGTACTTCCAAACATGGAAATAATTTCATATCTCTAATTTCAAACCTGTCTGGGATATACTTCTAAAATTCTAGCATTTCAACTTAACTGAAATTTACTTTAAAATCTGAAGAGCATCCTTTTGATATACTGCATGTGTTTAGGTATCAATTCTGTGTCTATGGAGAAAATCGAGAGCAATGAATAAAGTTTTACATCCAAGGACTTAAAATCCTCAAATTTGTTTAATATGCAATTCTCAGCTTTAAAAAAATTTCTATATATTTTTGATGCCTAACAGTTTTTCTTGAAATTAATCTGTTAAAGACTGTAAATAGGAATTTTTAAAATTATAGTTAAAAATAATTATATAAAATTTTATTATATATTATGGTTACTAGGCCATTCTTATATTTACTGTGATTCATGCTCTTATTTTAAGGCATAAGATATGTGGTAGATATATAAGATTATTAACATAGCTTAAATAACTATAATAATCGGATAAAAATATTTTATCATAGACATAAATCATGAACAAAAATTTATGTTTAAGAGATTAACTGAAATTAAATGCAATCAATAACCTGACAAACTAGCCATGCCAACAAAGACAGCTAATAAATAATAATGTTGATAACTTTGAATTCTAACATCTTAATTTTTTTATGGGCTATACTTTTATTCTAAACTTTGATGAAGAAAATCACGACTTTTGGCATTTATATTTTATCTTCTACCAACACTGGTTATTTAGATGCACTTGATTTTACAATGACCAAATTCTTATTATATCTTAATATTTTAGAGTTCTAAAACATCATCATAAGATTACATGATTCACAAATTTTGTCAGCAAATAAAAATATAAAAAATTATTTATATTAATAAAAACTAACATTTACATTTCAAATCATAAAATCTCAGTTTTATACATATATGTGTACCTATATCAAAATAATTCTGAAAAACTGACAATTTGTAATACTATTTATTATTCATGGGAAAAAAAATTATCCTTTTCCTTTAGTAATCTTTTATTAAGCTTTTTTTATAGTCAGCTTCATGCCTTTTTTTTTTTTACCTACTAATGTTTATGATTGAAATATAAACATTTACTGATATATAACCTATTAATGTTTAAATTTCATTCATAAACATTAATAGATAAAAAAAAATCTCCAAAGGCATGGAGCTGACTATAAAAAAAAGTTAAATAAAATATTATTAAAGAAAAAAGGTTCATTTTTTGATCATGAATAATAAATAGTATCATTTCAAATTGTGAATTTTTCACAATTCTTTGAACATAGGTTCATTGAAAATTTTCAATAAACAATTATATATTAATTTTAAAAAATGAAATCATATGCAAATTTAGATTACATAGTAATTGTTCACTTTTTTTCCCACTGAGACATAAATTAGGCTCTCATTGTAAGTTTTTTTTTTTTTTTTTTTGAAAAAACTGAATTTTAAATTTAGAAGAAAAAGGTAAAAAGGATCATCAATTTATGTTTGAACTAAAATATATTCTTATTGCAGGATAAGCAATTAACTGCTTCATAAGCATCAGTTTGATAATAACTGATTTAACATGAATTTAATAATGTAGTAGTCAAATGAAACATGTCAATGATACAGATATGAAGGCTAAATATGTGTGTTTTTATAAATGTTTAATATTATTTTTTTTCAGCAAAATGATAATATGAATGACTTTAAAAAATTTAAATGCTATTTCAACAGAGTTTAACAAAATTCATTTGAACCGTGCAACTGAGATATATGTATTTAATATAAAAATCTAATTTTCATTTATGAAATCGAAGTATCAGACTCGTATATCTCCATATTTCTTCATAATTACATTGCCAGATCTATGTAATTAATAGCACCAATTACCCAACTCTATGTGTGCAAGAATATTCCTTTAAAATGTATATAGGGGCTGAAATATATATAATAATACAATAATCAAATTGTATGTTTCTCTAAATAAATACAAAAACTTACAATAACTGCTTATTAATAATATAAACAAATAATACTTGTATGTTGTCACAAAAACTTCATCTAAACAAATAACATGGTATTGCATTTGGTATTCCATAATATATTTGTACGTAAATTGCCCTACTTTCAAATTAATTAAATAGTGAAAAATAAGTCAACGATTTGATTGACACAGGCGAGATATCTAATGAATTCTTTACTTGAGCCATAATTTTTTCCAGCATCATATTTTTCATATAAATAATGTCATAATTTTCTTATAATTGAGCGTTATAATCTGTCCTTATGTTTAGCTCAGTAACATCATCCTAAAAATCAAAAGTTCAACATTCCAGAATTCCAAAGACGAATTAAATAAACATTTAAAAAAAAAAATTAAATAAATAGACATTTGAAATCATTTTTGAATATGCAGCATTAACAATAAAGCTATGAATTGTACAGAGAAATCACGTGGACTGAATAAACTCTGTTTTCCCTAAACATTAGAAAATTCCTATGCTTCTCCCTAAGAGCAAAATTTTGGTACTGGGCCTAGAATCTAGTGCGTTTTTGTTGTGCGTCTAATTTCTTTAACAAACAAATTTACCTTAACCGTGTTATTTAAACTATTTACCTCTTAAGTATAATTCCAAATTCAAAGAGAAAAAATTCTAGCTTTATTATTATTTTGTCATCGGTTAAAGAGGGGGGAAAAAAAATGACTTATTTGGATTTATCTAATTAATGAAAAAAGCTAGGAATTTCGAACTTTTTACACGTTATATGAAGATTTGAAGCAAGAGATTCTTCCAATACTTCAGAATGTCGATGAAGGATTACATGGGTGGTTGAAAGATATCATTCAGCACAAAAATACCAAAATGAGGAATTGTATTCAGTCTGAAGAAATGCTAGCAATAGCACTTAGCGTTAGAAAATCAAATCAACAAATAAAAGCATATAACGAAAATTCATTATGGTATATTTCAAAAATAATTGCAATGAAAACAATAATTAAAAATATTGTGGAATCATAAATAATCACATTTTTTAATATCTTAGACCAGACGTAATACATTTCATCTCACTTACCAAATTACTGCAAAGCATTCAGAGAGTTAATATTAAAGGTCTAATGAACTTTGTTTCCAATTTTATATCATATGCTGTTATATAATGTTATACAATAAATTGTGATAAACTTTTATAACTGATATTATACTTTTATATATTTAGTTTTCTTTTTGAAATAATCTTAGTGCTAATAAATTTGAATCTTGCAAGAACTCTTTTGGGATTTTGATTGATCTTTGTTTGTATAGCTTTCAATATAATCTTTTCTCTTTCGCTTCCGCAGAGTAGACAGTTGAATTTTCAATTTCTTAAAGGAATTTTATCATCATTCGATAAAAAGAAGTGTGATCATCTAAGAAAATAGATAATGGAAACATATATTTAAAACATAAATTAAAAAATCTCACAACAAAATTGTTTATTATTATATTACAGATATGAACTTAAATATAAAGAACACTTTGTTTTCTCTTCGAATTTCGCAACTTTTTAAAAACTTTTATACTCTATTAGAAATAAAACATTTTGTATAAAATATTCAGCTCAAAAACAAAACGCAGCGCCTCCTACTAATTGAAAAACAGGAAAAGTTACAGAAACTCTAGATGTTTTTATAGAGAAATTTACAAAAAGTAAATATAATACAGCTGCTATAACATTATATAATAACAATGCTGTCGCCCACGTAATAAAATAAAGTATCATTCCACAACCAAGTTGTTCGTAGGTTGGCCAAAATCCAAAAAAATATTATCCGTCGAAAAAGAAGAAATCAAACGATAGTATTTCTTATTATTTTAGTAACAATGCTTACTAGTTATTTTTCAAAACTGAATCGAACTTCGAGCATGCTCCAGTTGCGATAAAGTGACCATAATCATGATCGACTTATATAGAAAGGTTAATGCACGGCAGTACTAAGCGAGCACCGATAGCCTTAAACAAAACAAACAAAAAAAGTGCAATAAAATAATCTTTTTGATGCATTGTTTAGAATGGCAATCCTTTAAAGAACTTATTTTATAGACATCAAGACCCTCATATTACTAACATCCAAAAACGTATCTGGATCCTGCAAAGCAAATTAAAGTTTCGAACATTATTGTGTACGGAAGCGGCAGAGGTACCCACTGAGAAGGATGTGTTGCAAAATTCATCAAAACAGCCAATGCACGTCCTGGAGATAAATTTTAACTCAAGCACATTTGAAAACTATGCATTGATCTTTCTATTAAAAAGAAATTACTATTATATCTATTTATAGCCCTCCCCACGAACTTACTGACTCCAGCGAACTTAATAGAATATTTTGTTCCATTGGAAAGATGCATTTGCAAGAAATTTTCTTATATTTCCAATATTTCTCCTACAGGCAAATTTTAGTACTAATTTTTGTCTACCCTTCTTCTCCGGAATTCCTCCCATGACTTCCACAGTTTTTATATGGAATGTGGCTTCATTTCGTTCATTCGTCTTAGTTGTAGAAGCCGCCAAACAGAAAACTTTATTTTATGGCCAATCTGTATATTTATCTCAGCAGAAATTTCTTTATTTTCGTTGAAAACCTCGAGAAATTATAAAAATGATATTGCTGAAATGTTTAGATATATTTACTAAAAAAAATCAACTTAATGTTATTAACTCTTTAATATACATAATTTTTGACATTTAAAATTTCTTTTTACTAGACAGGCAGATTACAATTAGTTTTCCGCACAATACATCAAAGAAATAGTTGAATTCAACCGTTAAACGTGAAAGATAGCATTTTCGCGAAAGTTGAAGTACTTCAGCAGTATTGAAAACATTGACTTCTCTTTGAAGTTCAAGTAAACGATCGCAGAGCCTAAACACAAAGAAATTGAATTGAATAGGAACCTCATAGTTTCTTTTCCAACGTATATTCCAGAAAACCTCGATAAATTATAAAAAGGATATTGCTGAAATGTTTAGTAAAAAAAAAAAATCAACAATGTTATTACCACTTTTTTTTTGTTTTGTTTAAGTTTTGTATATAAAATTTTTTTATGTTCGTTTGCATGTATTGGAAATTCAGTAACTATCATGAAAATGGCTGAAACAGCCGTTAATATTTGAAAAATAGTATTATCCCGAAGGTTGCAGAAGTGTTCGACTACGAAGGTCATGGTTTGATAGCCTCGGAAACAATTCTCTTGCTTCTCTCTTAAAGTTTAAACAAACGATCGCAGTGCCTCTATATTAGGATATTGAATCTAACCTCATGGAGTGTCATTTCCAACGTATTTTATACGATGCTAGAGCTGTAGCGCGTTAATTTAATAGTTAAATGTAATGCATTCAAGACAGTTTTTACTGCAATTAATAGACTTTATTACTACAGTTTTCATTTTCCATGTATTCCAATTCATTTAATGATATTTTGATTCTTAACGAAAAATGCCATTGAGGATGAAACATTCATGGAGTACCAGAGCTCTCACCTTATAATCTCTTACACTGAAACAATTATTTAAAAGCTGTCAAATAAATTATCGGCAACTTTTTATTTTCCGTATTTTAAAGATTATGTGTAAAATACTGAAATGTTCATATTCTGCAAATTAACTTTTTTAATAGTGATAAAAAAAAGTTATAGCTTCTAGTCCGAAGCAATTTGGCAAAAAAAAAAAAAAAAAAAAAAATGTTTATATATATTTTTTTATTCTCTGTATTTAACTCATATGATTTCCATTCTATTTCTAACTCATACTCATTTTCTTCTATTTTTATTTAACTCATGTAATCGTGCTGAAGATAGTCTGAATTGATTTTTTTAACGATGTAGTAATCGTCTGCACGATTTTTTTAACGATGTAGTAATGATAATCGTCTGCATTATACTCTTAATGTGTTTTGTAGTAAAGTTTTCAATGAATTTTTACAAGCGGCAAGTTTTCAATATACATTATCATATTTGACAAATGTCTTCATTTTTTTCCTTCAACAAAAGCTCGGCATATTTAAAATTTTTGAAATCTCTCTAACTTTTAGTTAGCAAGATAGAATCTAGTTACATGTATAAAATTTGAATAACGAAATAATTTTCCATGATATATAATATAATTTATTTTATATAAATTTTCACGATGTAAATATCTATGTAATTCTGTTGTTTCGTAAAATGATATTCTTATTCGATCCAATCATGCAAAATTTTTTTGAGTAAATCTATTTTAACTTATTGTTGCATGACCAAATATAGGTCTTTAATTTATTGTAAAGGTTGAAAAACTAAGAAAAAAAAAATTTTGAAATATTTTGATATATCGAATTTGCATTCTTCCAATTATTTTTATTTTTCATTTCTTGAATAAGAGTGCATGGAAATTATTACCTGTATCGAATAATTATTAATTGCATGTTAAGCTTAATTAATTAATTAATTCTTTCATCTTAAAAATATTCTGAAAGATGCAGAATAAAATTAAGCTAGTACATTAAAATGAATTTCTTGTCGAGTTAAAAGAATCATGCAATATGAAATAAAACTTTTGAAAAGGTGTCTTTGTAACTTAACAACATGGAAAATACTTTCTCATTATTGAATTCTTTACTCGCCAAAAAATTGTAGTATTTTACAAGTCAAAAATTTTCGTAGGCCGTATTTCCTCTGTCCACAGTTCAGGACGCAAACTGTAAGTTCGTTGTATATACTGCGCTGAAAAATCTTGACTCCAGAAAACGTCCAAATAAAGGAGAAGAAATCTTCATTCCTACATACGCTAACTGTAACGGAACTGCATACACCCTAATTTAAAGGGTGCCAGAAACTCCCCAAGATTAATTCTACCGTAACAAAAGAGGGGGGGGGGGGAAACCCACTTAATTCCTGTCTTTAAAAAAAAAAACTGAAACAGCTTTTATTAAAGAAAAAGTCCAAGAGATGGCGACACAGGAGCAGCAGGCAGTAAACTGAGTGATATTAATTGTAAACAAGACCTATCCGTTTGCTTCAAATTCATACAAGAAATTAAGAAAATACTAATAAAAATTCCTGAAATCAAGAGAATCTTTGAAAAATTTCGACTAACGACCTTGCCTCAAAATTTTTCACACTAGCGGAAGAACTTACTGCAAAAACATAACTGAAACCTTTTCGATTGTCTATTGCTGGTTCTATCGATTTTCACAAACGATTCTCAACAGATGCTGAACTTGAACAAAATCTCTTTATTTCTGCATGCATTTAACGCCATCGCTTCAGCTCTCTCGGCCTGAGACAAACTGGAACATCTAAAGTGTAGACGCTTATCGAATTTTGAATCAAATCTATCAAAGATTTAGTCATCTGAATCTTTAGATTCACCCTTTTAAATCATGCGAACGCGATAACTTAAAAAAACACGGCTTAGATAAATTAAATTTGATATGTGATCTTGAGATTAAAATTGTAGTTCTGTATTAAATTTTAATTTCAATCGGTGAAAAAAAAGTTATTCATAATATATATTTCGTTTTCTTCACTATACTATGAAGCACAAAACTCTCGTGTGCGAGTGTCTGAAAATAAAAATCTGAGAATTTGTGGCTTTCACAGCCTTGTCCAAGGTGGACACTTTGGTATATAGTTGGGAGGGAAAGTAAAGTCTGTAAAAGCATAATTTAAAAAGAATAATAGTAGACATACGCTTCACGTATGAAGAGTAAAACAATAATAATGCAAAGAGAAAGAATTTATTTCGGATTTTTCCATCAATGCATAAATTTAAGATATAAACTTAATCTATTAAAAATGGTAGAATTTCTAAAAAAGAAAAAAAAAAAAGATATTAAGTTTATGACGCTACAGTATAGTGATTTTCTTCAAATCCAGTAAAATAAAAATTAATTTTCATAAACAATTACATGATACAGTGATTAAAAATTGAAGCGAATAATTTATAAGATTTCGTTCCGTCGCATTAGGCGTAGGAAGCTCTCATATAGTAAAAATTTGTTCCAAAACTATTGATGCTCCTATTAATTAATTTATACGAAAACAAAAACTTTTCATTCATTTTTATGTGATAAAAATCAAATAAATAAAGTTGCTACCCTTTATTTTTGTTCTATTTTTATAATAAAAAAAAGGAGAAAGTGACAGTAATTTCTTTTTGACAAGACTCTATTTTGCAAATAGGGTGAACAGTATTCAAATTTCCTGGCATTCAAATTCGATTTAAAACGAAATAAAAATTGAAAAATTATTCTTGATAAAAATATCATTTTTATTTTTCTTAATTTTAGTTTAAAAAAGGAAACTTATTTAATTAAAACATTTGGAAAACACAAATTCTTTCCTTATATATTGAGCACTTTTAAAAACTGATAAACACAAAATCATTAAACAAGATTAAAAAAATATTTTAGGCATTTTCATAAATATCCATGAGTGGTACAATAGATTAATAATTATTACTTTCAAATGTGACCAATCTGCTTCCAACAATGTTTTTTATAAACGCAATTACGAAGAGGAGATTATTTTATAACTCTGAGGGAATCATTTTAAGGATATTGTTTAAATATTCTTCACCTAATTTAATTTATGAATGAATGCCTAACATTAAGCCATTAAGTGTATAAATAATAGGTGCTAATTAACTTTGCTATTTTAGCTTTAATTAAATTAATGGAAAGAAATATTGCGGATTTTCTTGATCCTTTATTTCATTTACTTGCAAACGATAACAGCCAGTAAAGAGCAAAAATTAATTAAACATTTCAACGGTCAATCTGTCCTTCAATCTAACTTTATATCATTTGAGTAAAAAATAAAGCATTAAATATTTTTTTAAAGCAGAATTCAAATTAAATTAAAATCGTCTGATGTGAAAATGAATTTAATATTTAACTAATTACGATATTATAATGGCCGTTAGAGCTCGTGTTCATACAAATTAGATTTAAAAATACAAATGCATTTAATATATGGTCCCTTAAAAAGTGGACTTTCCAAATCGATTTTCGGATTTTTATAATTTTTGTGAGTATTTCTAAAACTTTTTGGGATATGAGTCCAATTTCTGGGATTCCGGCATTTTAGCATGTCAACTTTACCCCCATGATGCATTGATATATGTACGAAAAAATCTGAGGGAGGGATCTGACTTTCGTTTAAGTATTGACCCCTTGTAACAAGAAAATCACGAAAAAAAATGAGGTTTGTGATGAAAAGAATTAATATCTATAAAGCAATGACAATAAATTACACAAAAATAATAAGCAAGTTATATTTTCAGAATTCTTATCTAAGCAAGACCGCAGCAAAGTTGAATCAAACCAAACCAAATCAAACCACTATAAGACCGTTATCACACTATAAAATCAAGAAATGTCAGTACTATACAAAAGCAAAGAACATACCATTTGAATGTAAAAATATTTTGTATTTTTACATTTAGCGCCTATCTTCGAAGCAATTGCAGCTACCGAAAAACTTAAAAATCTGAAGCTCTTAGTCTTAATAAGACACTAATTTGGCTCATTTAATTTATTTTTCTATCATTAATATTAAAGACATTACAGCGAAATGAAAATTTTTGCATATAGAACGTTTTTATTACTATATGATTGCATGCTTTTATACGTGGGTCAAAGGTGTAGCGAGGATAATCAGTGCCCGAATTAAATGTCATATGATATTTTCATCATCGCCTGTAATTCGGGAAACGCAATTGGTTTCGAAAGGACAGTATTATTCTTTCGTGCCTTTATGATTTTTACATGAAATGGTAATAAATGCACTGCCCCTCCACACATTCCCACCCCTTGGCGCTCTCGAGCAGCATATTTGTCTCTAGGTTACTTGCACGGATGCGTAATTTTTTGCTAATTATTGAGATTCAGAGCAATTGAGTAAATATGTAATAAATGTTTATAATTTATATCATCTTATCCTTAAAACCACTTATGTATCATAACTTCAGGCTAAAGTATTTTATTTATAAAAAGAAGAATTACTTGACGAAACTATTTACGAAGATAAAACAAAGATTGCTCTAATGTGAAGAGTATGCACCTGAGAACATAAATAAAATGTTATCACATTTCATACAAGAACAAGAAATAAACACATTTCATACAAATGAAAATTCTGTCAAGAAATAAACAAATATCTAATATAACCTATCCATAGTAGAAATATTTTCTACCACTATTTTTATTCAGAAATTCATATATATATAATTTTCGACCAACGCTGATTTCATACTTACTTGGCGTCGGAAATGTCCTGATCAAGAAGGGGGATTTCCCGATCCGAGGCTGTCCATTGCACTTAGGGCGGCTGACGATCGCCACTTCTACAAAGTGTAGTTGGTTGGGGCGCATAATTTTTGTACTCGGGACTGCGTTCGCGCTGCTCCCGGCTTTCGTAATAATAGAAGACATTTAACACAATGTTTCTGCATCTACATTATTCTTTTCAGCGAAGAGCATTTACTTAATACTTCCACATGTGTTTTATTTTGTTCTTTGTATTTACGATTCTTTTTTTTAACGTCAATTCGCCGAATTTCTCTAACCGATCGCAGCGCCACTCATTCTTGAAATGTTCGCTGTATGCTGGTATGATTTGATTTACAAAACAATTTGGATATTTCGTTAGCATACGTTTTTCTTTCCAAATGTAAATTATCTAGATTGAGAATGTCTATAAATTAATAATTTTTTTAAAAAGAATTTTATATAGGACTTTTGCCTATTTTTAAAAAAATACATAATCAAACGATAAGAAAAAATGTTTCTGCTGATTCTATGCAAATTTTAGGTGCCCCCCTTCTATTATCCAAGAATTGCAGCCTAACTTCTGAACAGAAACACACAAAAATATTATTATAAGGAACAAAGGAAGCCTACGGATTACATAGATATAAACGGAACATGGATAATGTAAGCACATTCCTATTGTTTTGCATTTTCTTTTTGTCATTTTTACAGTAATTTATTCATATAATAATTTTTTAAACTTTCAGTTCTTTTGTCAACATTGGCATCAGCTTTATACCGAAACGTGAATTGAAAAGGAAGAGAAAATATTAAATGTTATAAAAAAGTAAGTTTGAAAATAATACAGGAAATAATTATTCAATACAACTTAAGGAATAGAACGCCACTAAACTAACCGATACTAAATATTTAAAACATAGTAAAAAACTATTGATATTAAAAAATAATAAAATATATAAGAACAAAATGACAATTACTGTAGAAGTAATTTTTAAAAAATACTTTTAATTCTATAAGTAATTAATTTACTAATTAGAATATAAGTGAACTTTTATTATTCATTTTTATTAATATTCTTTTCTCAATAATATCATTACTAAATGTAAGTTTATGCCAAAGTGGAAGCACATAACCACATTAAAATGAGGGGAAAAAATTAAGAAGTATTTGCACAAGAACTGCTTCACAAAAACAGATCGTAACTGTCGCAGGGAAGAAACGAATGGGTAACCGACATCGGTGAGCTATCGCTCGCTTTTTTTACTACTTAACGAGAACCTTTTGGTGACCATCCACATTAAGGTAAAAACTACGTTGATTTTTAATTTGCAAATAGTCGTAATATAAGATATGTAATGTAATGAAAAATTCATATCAGAGTATTTCAAAATTCGTTTTTTTTTTTTTTTGGTTGAGAATACTAAATGTCTTTCTAGTTAAATTAAATTTAATTTAATAGGCAAACAATTGAAAATATAAAGAAAAACCCTGCCTTCCATCTTCTCATATTGCTGCACTTTTCTATTGTTATTTTCTAAGCTCATATCTGTAGAGTATACAGATTTTATTCTTCTGTGCATTGAAAAGTTTTGTTGTAATTTAAGAAATGATTTAGAAAGTTTGGTATTAAACAGAACATCACTCATCCTTTTTTTTTTTTTTTTTTTTCTACTACATTCAATAAATTGGTAAATTTCTCTTGAATCATTCTTTGAAGCAGAGTGGTGCAAGCGTTTTTATCTGAAGTTCTTGTTTTATTGAAACATTTTTTTTTTTCTTTTCTTTACATTTTATATACTACATGTAACTTATATCTACTGATCAAATTTGAAATGAAATTATTGCATTTTTGTCTAAGATATATCAAAATATTAATCCCTGTCTGGTTCAATCTGTTCTTTTGTTATCTTTTAATCTTACTCCTGGTGTGTAGAGAGACTTTATTCGGCTGTGCTTTGAGAAGTTGTGTGGTAAAATTGGAAATTATTTTAGAATGTTTGGTATTGTACTAAATATGACTCATCATTTTTTTTTTTTACTACAACATTCAATAAAATGATAAGTTTCTTCTTTGAAGCGGACTGTTTTAAGCGGTTTTTTTTTTTTTTTTTTTTTTTTTACTGGCGCTCTAGTAATTTTGAAATATTTTTCTTCACATTTTATATTCTCCGTATAAATTTTCTCAATTCCTCTAATTTGATATAAAATTATTGCATTTTTGTCTAAGACACATGAAATTATTGGTCTTCAGAAATTTCTTATTTTTCATTTTCTGATCGAATAGTTTTTGAAAGTTAATAATAATACTATCTATTTAGTCTCTATCCGATGCAAATTAAAATATGCAGCTTTAATGGATTCCTTTTATTACAATTAAAATGTTACTTATGATAATTCAAATGAAATAAAAAATATGGTGTTATGCAGCAGAAGAGGTGCTTTCTGAAACGTGGATTGTATAATAATGGATAAAATAAAAAAACCGCTATTTTAATTTCATAGTTTCATTTCGGATGCACCACTTTCCCGTATTGCAAATTTCACCAACTCTTACAAGGATTCGAATAGTAACTAACTACACAGTACAAGTCCATTTTAGCAACTGCAGCGCCACTTCAACATAATTAATCAACTCCCCATATTTGAAATTAAAATTATTTCAATAAAGTTCCGAGGAAGAATAAATCTCAACAAATGCAAACTAAATTATTTAAAATATAATGTCAGTAAAATCAAAATTTTCATATTACATATAACAAATTTTTCCAAAGAAGTGCACAGCATTATAATTCACACAATTTATAAATCTCTCATTCAATTGGGAGTACAGCAATTTTTGTAATTGCTCTTTCAGATTCTTCCCTTTTAGTTTTAATCCTTACTGTTCTCACCTTGTTGTCAGAACCTAAATATGCTTCAACAATCGACAAAAAAGTCATTTGTAGGCTGGTAGAAAACGACTAATACCATCGTGCCTAGAGAAATGTTATTTTTCAAAACCATCCATTTAGTTCTTTGTTGGATAGTTGGTAAATAATAGTTAGTCCATTTTTTTCAAATAATTTAGATTACTTTTGTTGTTCTTTGCCAACGCTTTTCGTTTACATCTATTATCATTGGTTGTGTTATCGCGTTTATTCATCTCCCAATCAAAAAATTACCAGAACTCAACACCTAATAATCATCGAAATCGGGTGAAAATGAAGTTAAGGGTCTCGAGTTAAGTATCCTTTCAATTTGTATTATTATTATTTCAAACTCTCCATATGTGTAGCATATAACTCCTATCCTTCTTTTAAAATGAGGCTTTACTGACTTAACACCCCCTCCCAAAATTTACAAAGTGAAGTGTCTTGGAATTGGTGAAATTACAATTTATACTCTCAGAAATAAAATGTGGGGCCAAATTTTTGCCAGGGAAATTAACTAGTTTATAAAAATTTTTCAGTTGTGTATTAGCTGCCACAAAATTAGTTGCATTATCTGTAAATATTTTTGAGTATCAGCCATGAAACATTTTAAGCGGAGTCAAAGCATTCGAAGTTAAATCTGACAAAATCTCAAGATGAATCGGTTTGGTGACAAAACTTTTACACACATACATAAATTTAATTAAATACACCATGCACCGTTTCTTTGGTTTTTATAAGCAACTAGCTGGTACCCTGCGCGTTGCTGCCGCAAAAGAAATAATTTTTGAAATATCGTTTGAAATTTGAAATAGGCATCTTGTCTAATTAGGAATGCTACAAAAAAAGATATTTATTTCTTTGTCGACAATGAATACATTCATTCAAATTGAAAAGGAAAAGTATAAATAATATTTATTCTATTTTTCTTGACTTTATTATACAAGTGTTTTAGGGCAGACACTATTTTTTGATTTTCCATCTTCAGCAAAAACAAATAAATTTCGTGGCTGTCCAACTCGTGAGTATCCAACATACAACTGGTCAGGAGAAAAAATGGATTTTCTAGATTTAATCCGCACACTTGAAATGATTGACCTTGCACCTTATTGATGGTCCTCGAGAATGCAAGTCGAATGGGGAACTGCAGTCGTATGAAATAAAAGGGCTTGTGGACGGGAAGAATGGGAATGTTTGGAATGACTCTATCTTCTCCAATCGACTTTCAGTTAAGAATAGTTGCTTCGATTCTTGCCGCATATTAGTCTTTTGATTCTGATGCGCGTGATCAGATAACATATAAACATTGTCTTTCGATTCTTGACGCATGTTGATCTTGACATTCTGAAGCACTTGAATTTGCAATTCGTTGACGATCTGTTTCAATGCTCGTTATCTTTCCTCGTTTGTTTGAGAAGTTCGGATTTACTTATTTCTACATGCAGCGCTAGTAGGTCTACTAAGTGATGAACGTTTGGGAGGCATATTTTTTGATGAAGCAATCAACATGATATACGCTGTTATAACCAAAATATCTTTTATCGATTCACGAAATAAATAGAAAAATTATTATCAGCATTGGAAAATTTCCATTACATATAACTTATCTTGATCGGCATCGATAATAATAATTCTATTTAGCATATGTGAGATAAACTCTGAATAAGTGTGGCTCCCCACAGCCAAAATATTGTGCACACTGAATGACAATATATTGTGCAAATGACAATTCATTCACGAAAAGAAAAAAAATTGGCACTTGCACTAAATATTTTCGATTTCATTTCACTCATATTGATTGGCATCGATGATAATAATTTTATTTTGTTTGATATATGTGCGATTAACTCCAAATGACATGTGACGTTTATTGTTAGTCTTCAGTCAATTTAAAAATATAGCCTTCGCGCGAGTGCAAGCAATATCTTGACCAAGTTTCATCGCTATCGGTTGAACCGTACGGCAGCACATACGGTAGGGAAAATAATAATAATAATAATAATAATTTTTATATATTAGATTAAAATTGTGAAACAAATCTAATCCAGTTACACTAAATGGAGGCGACTTATTTACTCGTTCATTTGGCAAATTTTCCATTATCTGTGACAACAAGATGGCTTTACATTTGAAGCATATTCCACAAAGATATCTTGGTTTTTGTGCTAAATCTCTATCACCTAATGGCCAAAAGTTCAAACGTACAGCATTTAGTAGTCCTTGAGGCGCAACATGCAATAATTTTTTATATACCCTAGAAAAATAAATTTGATTTCAGCATGAGTTAATTCTAATTTCAATTTTGATTATGTTGATATTAATAAATATATTTTATTATGTTTCATTTTCTTTAAATATCAAAACCGCCTTTGACGGTATATAAATAAGGCTAATTTCTTTGCTCTCTATCTTTAAGGACGATTTACATTAGTGGTACTGTAATCGCTTGCACAACCCCAGAATATCTTTGTTTTTCTGCAACCTATATATTCCAAATTAATAAATTTTTTAATTCTAAAATTAATTATAATTTAAGTAATAAATTAAAATAATTTACTTCATGAAATAAATCTTAAATTTTGTATATGAATAATTTTGTTATCTCTTTCCAGTGGTACAATTAATGGACTTATAAATAAAGATATAAGAGTTATAATGCTTCCTTTCCCTCTCTCCATGGATTGTCTGATTAAGCAGTTTGAAATACGAAATTATCAAACATCAAATCATACATAAAAAGGATATAAGGAATATAAAATAAATTTCATTGTGTTAGAATGCATTATTCAATGTTAAAAACATTTCATGTTTCAGCTTACATCTATAATCATTGTTCCGGAACTCTACTTTTTGCATACAAAATTTGTATTTTACTGAGAGTTTAGTATTAAAAAGAATTGTAATACACTCATGTCCATAAATTAAGGATAATTCAGAGTCACGCATAAATCCAACTCTAAAATACATATATCACCCATAAAATGACTACATACATCTTCAAAAATCATATGCAAATCATATGCTGAGCTGGCTAATATATTGAATGCCTCTTTTTAAAATTAAATTACTCAGTTTTATCATTTAACTTTGCTCTCTCTCTCTCTCTCTCTCTTTTTTTTTTTTTGCTTTTTTTTCATTTATTAAAGAAAAAATGTATTTGCAAGAAATTTTAGCATTTTCATTTCCTATGCAGAATATATTAATTTATCTCTAAAAATAAATTTGAAGTCTGCGATTCTTAGCCTAAGTCTTTTCAAAATTGAATGCAATCGAAAATACTGATTACTGAAGTAAAAAGGGGGGGGGGAAAGGAGAGAGAGAGAGAGAGAGAGATAAGTTTATATTCTGCTAAATTAACTGAAAATAACATTTCTAAGGATTGTATATTTCTCTCAGCAGAAATTTCTTTATTTTTCGTTGAAAACTTCGAGAAATTATAAAAAGGATATTATTGAAAGGTACAGAAATATTTACTAAAAAAAATCAACTTAATGTTATTACCAGTATTTTATTTAAAGTCATGGATTTATAGAATTTCACTTTATAATGCGAGTTGTTTCTGGAGGCTTTCTTGGAATGTATTTACAGTAAAGACTGAATTCTTTTTAAAGTTTAAGCAAATGATCGTAGTGCCTTTACAGTAGGCAATTGAATCTAACGTCAACGAGAGAAACGTTGGAAACAACACTAATTTCCAACGTATATTCCATAGTAGAGCTGTAGCGCGTAAATTTTATAGTTAAATTAAATACATTCCAGGCTGTTTTTATTGCAATTAAAAGACTTCAATTACTACATTTTTCGTTCTCTATGTATTCCAATTCATTTTATGATATTTTGATGCGAACGATATTTTAATTCTTACCGAAAAATACCACTGAAGATGAAACGTTCATGGAGTACCAGCGGTCTCAGTCCATAATCTTCAACACTGAATTTTTTTTTTCAGATAGCTACTCTGCGCTTACATCCTTGAGAAAGATCTCCTTCCAGTCGCCAAAAATTATTCAACGTATAGCCTCCAAAGTTGAAACTTTAACCAAACTAAACCAAAAGAATATCCTTCCTGTGGGTACCTGGTCAATCGAATCGAATCTGGAACGAGCTTGCCGATCGTTTGCCAAAGAAGTTACAAAAAATACACCTTGAATTGAATGGATCGCTCTTGAAGGTATTATTTCAAGCCTCAAAAAAGTGGTGCATGAAATCACAATTAATAATTATAGGAACAGCAAATATTTCACTTCCATAGGAGACATTCCTAGCAATCAAGCACTCTCTTCCTGGTCCAAAAATCGGATTGAAGATGTTGTTTGGCCAGACTAATCAGCAAAACAATTATGACACCAGGGCTGTTGAATCGTTTCAACCTCAAAAATGATCCCCTTTGCCATGAGTATAATAGCATTAATGATATTGAACGCTTAATTCTGTCGAACAAAAAGTATACTTGCTATAGGGACAAGCTGTGAACTTTTCTACACTTAGATAAACAAGATATTTCCTTCAAAAATGTTTTGGGTAAAATAATTGCAAACAAAATCAATCTGCAAGTTTCTCTACAAGCAATGAAGCATTTCAATATCTACTAACTTCATTGATCACATTCTGTTTGGCCTCTGTGGGTCTCTTTTTCCTAATCATCATTCCGTGTAGCGGGAACTCTCCGCTTTATCGTATATCTTCTTGGCAGTCTCTAGAAAGTGTCCATTTCAAAAGACTAACCTTCTCCCCCACATTAACAATGTTTGTAAAAAATTCATCAGAGCTTTTTGAATGCAATACTCACTAATCTGTCACAATTCCAAATTATACATTAACAATTAAGTGCTCATTTATCTATCCTATCTGCTTCCATTTCTTATGCTTATCCTGTCTGGGGTCATTCTGCAAATCACAATTTTTAAAAAAATATGTTATTGAAAATAAAATTATAAGAATGATTGCTAATGCCCGATGGTTCATGCGAAACGATGAAATTAGGCACATCTTCAAAATCCTTGAAATTAAAGATTTCATTTTAAAACACTCTTAGAATTCCTTTGATAAACTTGAAAATATTAAAAACTCTACAATTAGAAAAATTCCATATTATGATGATTCACTAAAAGAAAACAAAAAACGTCCCAGAGTGGTTTGCCTTAAATAAACAATAACTCCTCTTCTGGATCTTCTGTAGGCATGCCCGATTCACACATTTTGTATTGTAACTATTTTTTTCAAACATTTCCATATCATTCAAGATGCAGTCGGTTTGTCTCCGACCTTCCAATTTTTTCCCCCAGGTTCGATCCTTGCTTTAGTTCTGCTTTCTCCGGACTCAAAAAACCCCTCTTCTCTCCATTTAAAATTTTCTTAATTCAATGTTTTACTCTTAGTTTCACATTTAAAAATAAATTTAATTCTACCTTTATTTATTATTATTTTTATTATTATAATTTTCTGTTATTATTATTATTCCTATTAGTATAATCATCATTAGTTTTATTTCAATTTGACTTCTACATTTCACATGGTTTTTTTTCATTACACGGTATCTCACTCACCTGTTTTCAGTTGCATCATCTCTGAATGCAACTGAAGGCCCCGACCTGTGGCCAATGAATTGCAATAAACCTCCAAAATGATGAAACCGTACGAGGCTCAAAAAAGGAAATTGCTATTTCCTTGATAAAAAGAATAGATAGAATAGAAATAAACATTGAATCATTCCCCGTTACTATCCTATTGACACATTTTTCAAAAAAAGTCTAGCGATCTTCTAACATAACAAGCCTGCGTTCAATGATAAACGCATCATTCACAGCTGACTCCGAAACTAACTGTTCCTGGAAAACTTGCCCACCAGCTAATAAGAACTTCTCTTACACCCATTTTATGAATACAGCAGCAGCCTTTCCGAAGTTAAGAGGGTGGCAACATCTCCAGTGTGGGGTGCAGCCATCAAAACTCGCTTCAATTAACTGGAAAACCTACAAAATATAGTTGCAAGACAAATAACAAACTCCCCACGGTTTATCAGACATTTTTACCACTAAAAATTTTAAAAAATTATTTTATATTTATGATTATTATTAAATTTCATATAATTTTTATAAAAAATATTATATTACTTAATTGTGCTGTCTAGGACACTGCTACAATGCCTCAATATATCTGATAACGCCGGTCCTTGTGGACGTGCGAGAAATGAAATATGAGGCCTCGTTCCTTTACAGTATGCGGCCGTATTTATCACACTAGATGGTAGTATATCGTTTCGAAAATAATAGCATTCGGTTCCCAACACACATAGAAAAGCGTTGTGATAGAACTGAACATTTAAAAGACAACCTTTATCCCAGGTGTCCCTCTCGGCCAAACGTTCCTATCTGTGAAAAGTATGAACGAACCACACTCTAGAAATCGACTCTCTGTATGTCAACCTTTTTGAGTCCAATCATAGGCTTTCTTTCTCCGTCAATGTGGTTTGTTTCTTACTGTGTTGTGATTGGTTAGAAAATTACGTGTTTATTTACATTATAGATGGAAGTCAAAGAGCGGGATTTGTTGTTTATCCAGATAAGTGTGAAATGAGACGAAAATGTTTTTTCCCTCATACTTTCAATCTTGCATCAAGCATTTAAAAAATTATTTCCATGCTGTCTATGGCATTTTTAAAAATTTTAGCGAAGATAAACAGCAGTAAGGCCAGAATAAGTATTGAAAGCTATTGTATTCCTGGCTTTCAAGAAGGTTTTAAGAAAACAATTACAATTATTATTTAATATTTAATACTGTGTAGTAATTTAAAATTTTTCCATTAAATTTGTGCCTGTCTTAAAGAGTTATTTAATTTATGAATTTTTTTACAAACAGTTCACTCTTTTTAATTCTGTTAACCTCCTTTTGACAAACACATTGTTTTATGCTTTTTTGTTATTTTATCTGAATTAATATTCATATAATTCTTAGTATTTAATTTAGATATAATTAGCTAATAATTTTAATTAGTGCTAAGAAACAGAATTATTGAATTTTTTAAGAGTTCATAGAATTATATTTTAAAGATTTTTAATTTTAAAATTCTTAAAACAAAAAGAAATTCAACATACAAAGAGAGAAAATAATTGCTGTAATTTCTAAATATTAATAATTCTCATGAAATATGTATTGAACATTAGAATATAGAAATAGTAATTCTTGTTTCATACCAATCTTTAAAAGAATCAACTAAAATTTGTAGAAACATCCTGCACTGTTTGTTACTTTTAAAGTTTACATTTTATTACTTTTGAAGTTTGCTTCATGATACTGTTAGTGTGTAGATATAATTATTATTAAAATATATTTTTTAAATGGGAGATCTTTTTTCATGAAATTCAGTTGAGAATGCATTCAGATATTGAGCGTTTAGCTTATTTCTCGGTGCTTTGAAATTTTTTTATAATCTTAGATTAGAAACAAGAATTGAATATTATATTACTTTTTAGTATTTTTATATGGTTATATTTTATTATTATTAATTTTATTGAAATATGTTGGTTATATTAAATATAGCGCCTTTATAAACTGTTGCTAAATAATCACTTGAACAAATATCAAAAAAGAAATTGCATACTATACATAAAAGAAAATTGCTGCATTTAGAGATATTTGAAAATAACATCACAGTATTTATGATTTGTTTAGAATAGTACTTGTGATATTAAATCAGAATTAAAATAAATTTTCCACTTTCTTTTTGTTTCTTATATTAATTCCTTTAAGTAGATTAAGAAAATTAATGTATAAGATTAATTTTTTAACACTTCAAATGAAGAGTTTGTACTATAATAATTCTTAGTATTTTAGATAGGTTGCCTATTCATTCTTTTATTGACTAATTCTCTGTTTAATTTTAAAATATTATAGAATTCATTTCAAGTCATTTCTTATTTGTGATTAAATTGGCTAATGATCTATGTTGCCTTAAAACAAATATTTCATATTGAATAGAACGTCTATACTTATATTCATTTTATAAATATGTGTATGTGCAAAAAGATTTGTATTATAAGTCATACTTATGAATTAAAGTGGCCTTTTCAAATATCCAGATAAAGTTCTGGCAAATTTTAAACAAATGTTTTCAAGTGAATTACTGATAAAAATTCTTCACCATTTTACATTGGTATTGTTTTAAACAAAATCATTGGTCCTTCAAATAGAAACCAAGTTCTTCCTTTAGTCAATAGCTTATATATTAAAATAATTTTTAATAAAATTATAAATATATAATAACTTTTCCTTATATAAAAGATGAGATTGTAATTTCGATAACATTGTCATTTCTCAAAAGATTTGGTGATATTAAGTCGTATATTAAGTAGTATTATAAAACTATTGTCTATTAATAATATAGTTTTATTAATTAAATTTCAAGTTGTTCAGTGTTATTTTTAAGTGTTTCTGTAACTAACCGAAATGAATAAAAAAATGTTGTATTACAAAGGAATTTAAATAAACATTTCATTCATCAGTTATTTTCAAACATGACTCCATTGCTTGAAATTTGATTTTAAAAAAAATTACACTTCTTAAATTATTGTATGTCTTAAAAAGTTGCTCCCCCCCCCACGAAGTAGATTTAAGTTTTCATTTTGCAAGGAATTTTTCACACTTATATTGTTTCAATTATAAATCTCAAGATCATCTAAACAATATGCATGTTAAAAATTAACTTTTTTCATCATATATTTTAACAATAATTTTTAAAAAGAATTTGTGTCCTCTTTAGTGAATAAAAACATTTGTAGACATTTGAAAAGGAAAAAGAGAAAGGAATGGCATTTGAAACCATCATAATGTGCATTAATTTTATTTTATGTATTATTTTATTTGATTTAATTTTAACCAGTGAATTTTAAAATGCATAAAGCATTATTTTGTAATAGTGAGTTTTGAAATGTAAGGAAATTTTATGTAGACATTTTTTTAGAAAAATATAAAAATTAATATAAATTAGCTATTTGCAGAGAAGTTTAAATAATGAAAAAAAAAAAAAAAGCATGCATAATGATTTTGTGGATTAAGGCACTTTTTCTTTCTTTAGAAATACCATACAAAATCATACAACAGAATTTATAAAAACAAAAATAGCTCAATAAAAAACAAGCTTCGATAAAATAATAAGATTAGATAAATTTTATTTCTACTAGCTGGAATTAAGGGTTGCTATAAAGTAAATATTTTGTGAAACTGTCTTAATGAGTTCCTTAACTAAATAATTTTACAATACTAAACATTTACGACATGAAATTTACACATATCATTCTGAGGTCCATTTCTTGTTAACTGTGTATTTCTGCTAATTATTTTTATTTATTAATTATTTCTTAAAACAATTGGTAAAGAATCATAACTATTTTCAATATATTCAGTTTGCATCCTAGGCAATTGGCTGTCTATGTTTTCATTTATATATGCTTACTTTATATGTTCTCTATGTACACAATTCTTCTCTGACATTTATTTAAACAAAATCTGGAAGATGAAAAGCATACCTTTGTGACAGAATTTGAATTTGGTTTTGAAACAGTTGTAGAATGATTCAAAGTTCAAAATGGCAAGAATGAGTATTAAAACAAAGAAAAGACTAGAAAAGCTTATTATTCTAGATTCATTTAATAAAAATACAAATATATATATGTCAAAGAAATAGACCACAATTTTTTATATAAATTTTGCTCATTTATTTATGCATTTTTTTTTTATTATTACTTACTCTAGATTAATGAATTTAGAAAGAAGTATGAGAGAAAAAAAAACTCCTCTGATGCAAGTGTAAAAAAACCAGAACAACTTACTAATATTGTTTCCAAAGGGACCTCAAACTTCTTAAAGTCGATCCTACCTATTACCACAATCTTAATTTGCAGTTTGATCAAAGAAAATAAGCTGATGCTTCCATTTTTTTGGATATTATTTTTTAACAATAGCCCTTATATACATCTATATAACTCTCAACAATGATTGCTGGAATATCTTAGGACCTTCCTTTCATGGCAATGTCATGAAAAAGTAATAAAATATTTGAAAAAAACAGTTTATCAACACTTTTTTGAAATACTAGTCAAAAGCAATCAACATTTTCTTTTCTTTTGCTTGTTCAAATTAATGAATCTTGTGAATGAATCAAATGAATGAAATCCACACCTTTTGAATCATATAAACAATCAGTGAAAATATAATTATTTTTATTATTTTCAGTTTTTTAAATCATACAAATAGTAACTATTATCATCTAAATATTAGAATGACTCATTTTCACAATAAAGTAATAATAAAGTTGAATTATAAAGAAATGAAATATACTAACCATCAGTGTAGACTAATTTTATAACATTTCGATTTTTTTTCTTTAAATATGATTAATATTAATAAGTTTTATCTAATATGTGTAGAGATAGAGAAAGAATACTTTCGTGACCAATTGGTTCGCTAAAATTAATGATTGCTAGAAATTTCGATAAGATATTTTATATAATATGTCCATGTATACCTTAGCCAAATAATATACCAGTATTATTATGTAGTGTACCATACATGCCAAATCTTTCTATTTTGATCATTAACAATGGAGAAAAAAAAAACTGCGATAAAATATTAATAACAATAATGAACAACAAAGTATTAGTGAAAAGATAATTTTAAGGAATTGTAATATGTTATAAAAATTCTTTTTGTCCTGTAGTATTTTCGCAAATTATTTCAGAAAAACGCAAAAATTTTGTTTAAATTAAAATTTCTAAGGATGAGAAAACGCTCCTAGGATTTCACTTCTTTAAAATACTTGTCCAAGTTAAGTAGCTCTTGGTGAAATGGTCTGGCCTATGGAGTAACAACGCATAACATTCCTATTTGTGATTATATATAAATAGATAGAAAGAGAGATTAATAGATACAGGTTTATTTGATAGATAAAATGAGTTGCTTTCTCTTCCATACCAGACCCAGGAGGTGGAAAGCTCTGGTTCGCTTTTTTTTCTGATGAATTGTCAAAATCAAATTTAAAAATTCATCACAGAGGTGTCCCCAATTAGAAATCTAATCAGGCCTGGTCCCCATCATTTGCACAGATATGCAAATATTATCACATAAATTCAAATTATGTTAGCACTTAAAGTTTTCTGTAATAGTTTCAAAGATGAGTTCTCTGAAGTTAGTAGCATCAAAGTTTTCACCTACTTGTAAATTATGGTATTTTTGATATGCAAAAAAACAAATGAAGACTCCGCAGTTGTAGCTATCTTTTTGAATCATGACGTGGAGTAATCAATTTCCAGTGCTCCTTTGTGTTCAGTAGTTTTTTAATTAATGCACTCCATTCACGAATTAATATGCAGACATCTTCATTTACATTTGGACCAAATGGATCATATAATTCAAGTATTTTTTCTTTTATATTAGCTATTTAAAGAATCCAATGATTATTTAAATTCGCCGGAATAAAAAGTTCATTTTCTGTATATCATGAATCACTGGAAAGTTCAAGATATCTTTTTTATGGAAGAGTAAATTTGAATGAATTGAGTCTATTGCTTTACACGATTCTGAGTCTTTAGTTATTTTGAAAAAAAAAAAAAGCATCAATGATTCCATCATATAACCATCCTATCTTAAAAGATGGAGAGAGAGATTGCAAATATTTTTCTTCTTCTGTTGTTACACTTAAGTCAAGCGATTTCAGCATATAAATGGAAATGTTTACATCATTTATTTTAGTAATTGTTTCACATGGGCTCTTCGTAATTTTGTTTAGTTAAAAAAAAAACATTATTAGTTTTTTTGCTTGAAGTATCACCCGTTTTTTTTATTGAAACATCACCCGTTAAAGTGTTAGAATAAGTATCACTATCTTCTTTCAAAATTGGTTGATTCTTACTACTAACTGGAAAATTTTCTACAGAATTAGACATTTCAGTTTTATTTTCCCTACTGCCTTCATTCGATATTCGTTTTTTCTTATCGCTAATGATCAAATCATTGGTATTTTTCCTTTTTTTAGAAGTTTCAGTTAGATTTTTTTTTTTTTTTTGCTTTTTGTAAATTCTTTTTTTATTTCTCTTTTGAGAAGTTCTGTAAAATTTCATCTGGGTCGTCATTTTCTTATTCGATGGCACTGAATAATGAGGCACTGGAGAGCATTTCTTGAAGCTGCTTTTCATTTTTGCGGCTCCACGGTATCCTTCTACTAAAAATTTCAATGTAGATATAACATTTTTAAGCATTAGTTCTTGAACATCTGAATTTTCTATTAATTTGGTTAATTCAGAATAAAGATTTTGACATTGAATAATTTGTCTTTCTGTAGATTTTATATTTATTTCTTTTGCAGAAATAGTCATATTTACCTTCATTGATATTTCTTTCTTCTATTGAAAAAAAATTTGATTTCAAAATGGATTTATTTGTAAAAAAGGTAGAATGAATTTTGTGGATATATTTGTAAAAATTATCATCTGGGCAAGAACATTTATAAAGATGGCCACATAATGAGTCGCATGTCATATTCGTACATTTCTCCAAACAATGCTCTGGTATTGGGCTATTTTTATGCATTTTTACCACTTTATATTCTTTGTTTTTATCTTCATTTGTTGACATATTCCAAGTATTTTCTGAATCTTGATAGACGTCTTCTTTATTAATTCTGATTCCTTTTCTGTGATTTACTTCAATCCTTGTGGATGACTGAGTTTTGAATGGAAAATCCATATATAATTTGTAAAGCATGTGTCAGATGTCTATCTTTCTCCATTTGCATTAATGTGTTAACTAAATTATCTATTAGCTTATTCAATTTTCTTTTGAAATAAACTGTTCCAAGCAATAAATGAATTAAATGACAAATAGAACGCTCATGATCTTGAATTATAGGTGATAACTTTTTCCAACTGTTATAGATACCTATAAATCGTGTAGAATTTTCACTTTCTCTAGAAAATAATGTACAGCAAAAAATAAAAAAATACCGAGTCTGGTGTTTTTGAATAAATTAAAAATAAAACAAAATCGATCAATTTTCCTAAAAATTCTAAATGTATCCGTATATACAAATTTAGCAAGATCATCATTATTTTGTTAAACAGACTACAAAATAATAATTTCGGTGTTTTCATTTCGCTCATTCGTCACAGATTAAATATTAGAAGTTTTTATTTTAGAGGAAGGCGCTTTGAGAATTTCAAGAGGGACGATTTTGGGCGCCTGCTTTCTTTCGAGGGGAGATCAATGTGAAAAGCGGCTACAGCATCATAGGAGGTCTGTTTTATCATTGACGGTAGTGGCTTTTTCTCAGCCAACTCCCCTATACCTTAAGGCGGAAGGGGTCGAGTGGCACTCATTTAATAGACTTCCGTAATTATTGTGTTTCCAAAGGGTTTTGGTGTCTATATTCCTGTATTGTTAGCTCAAAATAGGAAATATTTTATGGCTATTTACTGAAAGAAATGTTTTCCTCTGCTTTCTTAACGATGAATGATATGTAAGAATACCAACACCTTTATTTTCCCAATAAATGCCAGGCACTCTTTTCAGGCTATGTAAGGATATAATAGCAAACTATTGGGTTATCACTGCGGCAAATTACAAAGCAGTTTTCTCATGAAATGTATTGTGAATATTGTTATTACGGAAGGAAGTCGTCTTCTTATTCTGTAAAAGGGCTATCGGAAGTTTTGATGCTCAGTAGAAACTATCGGTTTCATATAAGGAAGACCCGAAAAACTTCAAACTGCCGCGATTTATGTATATATAGAGAGAGACTATAGTCTCTCTATAATAAATACCTCTTAGTAATAGTAATAAATACCAAGTTAGAAGGAAAAAAAATTGAATCAAAATTAAACCAAATAAATACAGTTTTTAATTTGTTTTTGTTTGATTCCGAAATAATTTAAATTTAATTTCATAATGCTTATATTTTTGATTATATATATATATATATATATATATATATATATATATATATATATATATATATATATTGATTACATATAAGAAAAAAATTCTAAATTCATTATTCAAGTGCTATTCTGAAAATTTTTATTTAGTCGTGAATTGTTACTTAATATTTTACGTATTTTGAATCTATTTTTGAAGTTATCGAAGTGAAGTAATTTTTGCATTATGAACAAAAGAAAGCATGAAATCACTAAAGAAGATATTAAAGCAATTTCGCTTGCTTCTAATGAAAATGATGATAATTTGTCAAGAGAAATTGATGAATGACCAAAACAAAGATATTTTAGCTTATCTTCCAAGTATCTCAATAAAGAATATGAACTGAAACTATCGAGAATTATTTTGGAAAAAATTAGATTATACTGGATTGGAATAAATTTTTGGAAATATAATATGAAGCTTTAGACCAAAAACTTATCTTAATAATATTATAGAAAAGCTCAGATTACTTTTTCAGAAATTCAATATGCAAAAATCAAAAAGCATAACGATTTATACTAAAAAAGTAATGCTTATGACGAACTAAAGTAAATTTTTAAGTTGAAAACTCGCAAAATGTATTTTCAAAATATAATTTAATTCCGAATTTTATTTAGCACACTCTTGTAATTCAGCATTAAATGAAGATTTAAAAATTTGTTATCTCGTCTATCGAATTGTTTTGATAGAAATGACTTTTTGTAAACATAATATATGACATAATCTCTTGGTTTGACAAAATTTTAAAAGTTATAAAATAAGAAAATTAAGTAGATTAGTAAATCTACTTAATCTTCTAGTAGATTAGTAATCTACTTAACGATTAAGTAGATTAAGAGATTAGTAAAAATAAGTTGCAAGTGAAAGATGTTTTTGGAATATATATTTGTCTCAAATTCCTTTCTAATGATTTAGTTCAAAATAAGAATGATAACTTTTTAGAAATATAATGTATAAACTTCTTTAAAAATTTAATTAAAATTCTAAGGGAAAAAAAAAAACTCTTAGTATTGCTTCAGAAAATTCCAAATCGTGTTTTATAATGAAAAATTCAACCCTAAAAAAATCAATAACAATAATGGTTTATTCTGAAGATACAATACTGAAGATAATTACAGTAAAATTTTAAGCCGAATGTCGTAAGAAATATTATTTTCGAAATGAATAAAATGTTTCAAAAAGTGTTATTTGTTATTAATTGCATAGTAGGTTCCGTTATTTCGGTATGAAATGAAGATTTAAAACATTATCATCTCTATTATTGAATCGCATTTGACAAATAACAAAATTCTTTTATGGTAATATATGATTTGTTATTTAAATTTGGCAAAATAATTTTTATTAATAATTTAAAAGTGAATTCTTAGTAAAATTAGATGAAAAATAATGTTTTTAAAATGGGTATTAATGTCAGCTTTCATTTCAACACATTAAAACCAAACAAAAATGTTTGAAAGCATAATATGAAACTTTTCTTTAAAAATTTATTCACTAAGTTATAATGTAAAATTTGTTGTACTGAAAGAAAAAAAAAAAAAAAAAATTGCCCCAAAAAATCAATGATCGATATGCTTTATGCTAAAAAATTTAAATACGCTTGAGTAAAACTCTTAGGCTGAAAGAAAATGCAAGCTCGTTGTTGAAAAACCGCAAGGCAATTCATTGTTCAAAGTAGATTTATTATTTCGAATGACGGGTTTCTTCTATATAAAATCAGTCTAATTATGTACAATTGAATATTCGAAATTCGAAAATTACTGTACAAAAGTAGGCCAATGAATAAATATAACTTTCGAATATACTCTCTAATAAAGACATCACCTCCCTCCCCAAATAAAATCATGGGCATTGGACAATACCGTCAACGCCAGAAATGCACAGATTTTTATTTTAAGACAATGGCATATGACTTTTGTGCTTCACAGTACAGTGAAGAAAACCAAATATGTATTGCGAATGCCCTTTTTTTCAACCAATTGAAATCAAAATTTAACGCAGAATGCATTTTTAATATCACGATTATATGTTAAATTTCATTTATCTAACTCGTTGTGTTTTTATGTTATCGCGTACGGACCAACTAACATTCAACTTTTTGACGGATTTAATTCAAAATTCGATAAGTATCTAATTTAAATGTTAAATTTTTATACCGATTTTATTCGTATAGCTATTTACTGTCTATCCTATTCATTTGTATTCGAATAGCCAAATAGACAGACTTCACATCAATGGATTTCATTCATCAACTTATGAACAGACATAGTTTCCAAATTGTGCTTTATGGACTCGGGAAATTAATTAAAACTAAGATATTGAGATTAGTTAAAATCTCGAGTTGGATTCTTGACGATTACAATGCTTTTTATTTGCATACTTCATTTTTCTAGTAAGTAAAAATGGTCTTGACTACATAAATCAGTTAATTCTTTTATGAATTATAATAAATTTTATTAAAAACAGATAATTATTATGGGAAATTTTTATATCCTTTCTGAACTTCGAGCTGATATAAACAATGTCAGCTTTCAATAACTCGAATGGCACATTCTTTAATCTAGCATATCTTCTGATAAAGAAATATTAATTTGAAATAACAAACAAAATTAAATTCAATTTTAAAGGGAGGTACAAAAGTGCATATTAAGTCGCAATGAATTTATACTTTTGATATAATACTAAAAAAAATCTGAAAATAAAATTTAACAAACATAGAAACAGATATCGAAAGACATAAAAATATCAAAATGTCACTTTTCTTATTTTAAACTGCGAAAATTTGTCCATATTTCTTTGATAATATCCGTTTGAATAAATAACGGAGACAACTGAATCATACTATTCCACAAACAGTTTTCAACTATTTTAGAAGAAAAAAACCGGTCTCTTTCAACTTGCATTACAGATTCGGTATGGATCTCCGTTAGATTTCAATCCGGAAGAAAACTAAATAAAAAACAAACAAAGAATCTTTACTTAAATATTCAATCACCATTTATAACCTATTGAATTTAGAATGTTTCTATTAATTTAGAAAAAAAAAATATATTAATATTATTCTCATCAATTTAAGTGATCTGACATTTTTAAAATGGAGGTACTCGCCTTCAGCAATGACATTTTCGATGGAAAGGTGGGTGGGGGGTGAATCCCCTCATTAATGGCATCTTTGATTCAAGCAGAAAAGAAGAATCACACTATAGCATCAGAATTCGACGTTTGAGGTAAATATTATTCAAAATTAAGCTTTTTCATTAAATAAACAAAAGACTGATAGATATTCTTTTAGCTTAAAAGAAACTAACCGCCTTCGGTGACCAGTTGTTCACCTTTCATATTAAAAGTAATAATTTAGCCCTTCAACTACAGAAACAGATAATCAGCTGAGAAAGACGAAATTTTAGTAATAATTTTACACTGTGGTACCTAATCCGTAGAAAATTAATAAAGAAAGTAACAGAAAACCCATATTGAAAGGGAGAGGAATTAAATTGGAGTAGATGACCATGAAATTGAGTTAGGATTTCAGGATTACTTTTATACTATATAAAATAGGATAATCATTTAAGTTCTTCTACATGGAAAGCAAAGGGGGAAACGTGTATCAGTAAGCAGTATTTATATTTTTATCTTTCGAAAGCTATACCTTCTCATTGTGAATTCTATTTAATAATAAAAATGAAAAAAACAGTAGTACAGATTTTTCGAGTCCCAATTTCCAGAATGCATTAAAAATAGTTTATATTAAAATACATATTTAATAATTTTAAAAAATAGAATTAAATGAACTTCTTATGGTAGGCATTTCAATTGTGTGTTTCTCATAATTTTTGCTAAGTTAAATATTAAAGCGAAATATTGATTAGTAATTTTACAAAATCATATTAATTTTATTATTAATACTTAACTAGAATAATTAATATTCATTAACTAATAAATATGAATAATTATTTCATATTCTAATTCGTTTTCTTAGTACTCAATGTTAAGATGCATTTATAATCATCTCAGAATTATGGCATTTATTCTATTTTTTTGAAAATATCAATTTATATAAGAAATAAAAATACATTTAAAATCCATATAATACAAATTAAATAACCTCAATTTAAAAATAGAAAAATTAAAAAATTTGCAGGTGTAGCTCAAAATATTTACATAGATGACATTTTTTGAATTAGTTTTAAAGAATGAAATAATAGCATTTCAATTTTCTATTGTAAATATATCAAAACTGAATATACACATAAAAGTATTAATAATCATGCTACTATTTAAAATTTTTTAAAAGAGTTATTTGGGAAGGCGGATCACAGATCTCAATACAATATGAAAATCAATATTACACTAAAATGCATGTGAATAATTTATTGGCATATCCATTCGAGAAGATCTATCACAGCTGCGATGCATGCAAATAACTGCTCTTACAGATGAACAGATCATCTAGTTTGCCATGGCTGCCAGCTGGATTTTCTTCCTTAGCAAATCTTCCACTTTTTTTATCAATGCTTTCAAGTTGAATATTATCAAACATCAATACTGCAATATTGTATCAATTTTTGAACATGAGATATTTAGAAAACAGAGATATAATCACTGAAAAAACACAGACAAAATTATATTATAGAAACCAAATGAAAAATAAATAAGTGGCTCAAAATCTAGTATTGTAACTTAAAATCTAAAGACAGAAGATGACTTTTTTATAAAATCATTGTCAATCAGGTAACTATTATATATTATATTTTGTTGAATGAGAAAGAAATTTACATAATAACAAATAAATTTGTTATGAATGATTGGAGGTAAACAAAACTAAATATTGATCTTTAGATTGAATAATATTATGTATAAATAAAGTTACAGGGCAATGAAAAGTACATGAATGCTGTTAAAGTAAATGCAAACATAACATCACAACTTAAAAAAAAAAAGAAATTTTTTTATTAAAATTATTATAAATGCTTTACACTCAATGAAGCAAGAGGAAATAATGCATCGTAAAAATTGTCATAAATAAAACAGCTTAAAATAAAATGGAAAACTAAATTATAAATATTGCTTTTTATTTCTCACAATGCTATGCAAAAATGAAATTAGAATTCATTGAAAAGTAAGACATAATTATTGTTAAAATTAATCTAAAAACAGAAGAGATTCATATAAAATTTGAGTCAGAGCTATTTTAAAGACTCAAAGATTAGTAAATTGAGTTATTTATTCGATTGATTCTAAAATCTCTTTTTTGAACTTGTGTAAAATAAGTAGGGATGAACTAGATGTTTCCTATAATGCATACTGTAAGTTTCTAGCAAGTTTCATTGAACCCGTACAATATAATAATCATTATAGAAAATTTTGCAAGATTAGATTGGCTATTAAAAATCATACTAGCCATGTAAAACTATACACAAAAAAATAACTGTAAAATTACATATAAATCTGAATCTTATTTACCAAATATATGTGATAAATACGTTTAAATAGTCACTGACATACATTTATTGTCAATCTTTCTTCCTGAGAACCATTTCAAATTTTAATATTAAAATTTTCAAGATCTGTATTCATATTTTTATTATAAGACAAATAACTATATATGTTATAAACAACCTTTAAATAACTTTTATATTTATTATTCATAAAAAAATAAAAGATGCCTTTTTTTAAAATAAATCCAAAATAATGTTATAACTATAGTGTAAAACTGCATAATATATAAAAAATATTAATTTATTTACAAATTATTGAATAAATTACATATATAAATTAAGTATTTGGATATTAACTGCATGCTGTTGATGAATATAGTAAAGATTTAATTATGAAAGAATTTATGAGCAATGATCCTTGGCAATTAATTGTTAGCATGTGGTTAATATACAATTGAAAACTAAAGTTTTCTTCAAACATATCATTTTTTGTATTTTATTTATTATTGAAATTCATAATTATTTAATAAATGAAAGAAAATGATATATACAATCATATCATTGCAAAATATTTAGAGAATATATTTTCAGAATGAGATATAAAAAAATTTCCTGACAACTGATGACACTTGCTCCAATAATTCTCCAGCATTGTCTAAATATAGGGGAGAAAATATATGTTCAGATGCACAATAAAAAAATTAACTTGCATATAAAAAGATTTTTCTATATCATTTTGCTTATACTTCATAAGAAAGAATCATACAAAATGTTGATTAGTTTTTCATTGCTTCTTGCATCATTATTTCACTCAAACAAAATTTCTACCTTTCTTTTAATTCGGTCTACCTATTTTGTGTCCAGTATTTCTAAAATTGTTTTGTTAATTTAGCAAAGTACAAACATGGTTAATTGCTCCTAATGAAATTAACCATAAAAATAAATTCAATAGAATAAAGAATTTAAAGCAAAAGAAAGAAATGTCAAGGCTGTCAAATTTGGATATCTGCAAAGTCTAACAGAGCAAAAGAAAGTGAATGATATTTATACACAGTTAAAGAGTATTAGTCATTAAAAGAAAACACATGGTGATTGATGAAAATAGTAAGCATGGAAGGTGGAATATTATAAGACAATATTTTTTGAAGGCTCCGAAAGTTAAATCAACCTTGATTAGAAAGATTCATGCGAGTCCATAATTAGTTAACAAAAAGATAAATATATGTAATAAATTTTCGCTTCTGAATAAAAAAGCATATAACAATTTCTTGATACATATTTACTATCATGAATTTGCTATCATGAGTAAATAAGAAAATAAAACGTATGTAATAAGTTTTCGCCCTAAATAAACATAACATGGAAGAATTTTTTTTTCCATACTCATCTATTAACTTGAATGTATAAACATTGTTCAGAAAGCATATTATATGCCATTATTAAAACTCAGTAGAAAGGAATTTAAAAAGAAACCAGAATATTCTTTACTCAGAACAAAGCTTAGCATGTCGATCTCGAAGTGTATCGTGTAATGTAAACATAAGCACCAAATCGAGGCATCGGCAAGCTCATGTCAACCTTTAGGAGTCCAATCACAGCGCAGTTCACATCAGCCTGATGCTTTTATAAGATGCGCTGTGATTGTACTCGTTTAGGTTGACATGGTCTGGTCGATTTCTAGAGTGTCAAATTCGAAAAGTATAGCTTGCCCATGGGGATAAATGTTGCGATTGAGACGCTAGTGTCTGTAATGTAAACAAACACATAATCTCTAACCAATCAAAATTCGCAAGCAACAAACTACAGTGACGAAGAAAGCAAGCATATGATTGAATTGAAAAGCGCTGACGTAAGAAAACGGATCCGATTCCGTGTTCGGTAAAATGTGACTTATTTTAGTTTGTTTTGAATTTTGTTTTCCGCGTTTCGGTAAAAATATAATTATAGACAAGAATCTTTTAAAGAAGTGTGTTTTTAAAATGTTGATTCTTGTTACAAATAATGTGAATCTCTAGACTTTTCAAAGAGGTTTTCTTTCCTTCCTTCAATCTGCTACATTCTTTGACGCGGTTAACACAACACTCTAAAAAGGTATGTTATTTGATACAAAATTTGTATGGTTTGTGCATTTCAAATTTATTGTCAAGTTTTTAGTATCAATTTGTGGTCGTATATTCGGCTGGTAATTAAGAATTCTGACAGTAGTTATTACCACATACTATTTAAGTTTTAAAAGTGTTTCATACTTTTGTCATGATAGAAGTTTGTTTTGGATCGAAAATTGAAATGCGATCTTAATGCAGTTAATCCACGGCGATGTTTTTATTAATTTTACTGCTAACATTTTTAATTTTATTTGATACTTGTGCCACTTAAGCCAGGTTAAAGTAGAAACATATATTTAAATTTTTTATTTGATTTCATTTTGTTGACTATTTATCGTTTGCTAGAAACTGATACATTACATATTTAACTAAAATCAAATGGACTTAGTGAAATTTTAAAATTTTGATAATTATAAGCAGAATAAGCAAATCAAATAATACTAAAAGCAATTGAAATCTTAACAGTCTGATCAGATAGGCTCATCATATTTATATTTTTGACAATATTGTCTTTTTAGAAAAATTTTTTATGCATACAAATTTTTATCATGAGTTTTAAATGCTACTTAAATTATGATGAGAAATGAATCTGTTTTGTATTTACATATCATTATTACTGTTACTTGTTTGTCAAGACTTTCTTTTAAATATATTTTTGGTAGATTAGTACTTTCCACCAAACAAAAAGATATCCTCTTTGATGCTCTAACAAATTATTGATATTTGTAAATTAACTATTCACTCGTATTTTAATAAACAAAGCAATATTTTGAAAAATTTCATTAAGCTTTATTATCTTAGTTTTAAGAATGTGGAGAAAAGTAATTCAAGCTGAATATAATAAGAATTATTAATTTATTAATAAACTTATCTTGGTAGGAAACTCTATGGTTGTTTGTCAAAATTTTACAATTTTACAAAATTGTTACGTTGAAACAGAAAACTGTATATCTACTGGCATTAGTAATGATTAAACATGAAATTAGAAATTGTATTATGGTCAGGGATTTTTCCTTTGGGGAAGCATTAGCTTCATGTCAATAAATTCTTTTTCCCATATTCATTATAAGAAACTGTATTGATGTATTGCTAGGCAATAACAATCTAGAATTTTTCTTGTTACACCTAAAATTTCCATACGATGAAAATTTGAGTTACTGTTCTTCATTATTGATTTCTTTTTAATTAAGAATGATTATAAAATACATTATATTACTTAATTTGGTACATTATTAAAATTAAAAAAATTGTTGCATGAATGAAGTGTGATAAAGTTAATTATCTTCAAATAATTGAAATTAAATTTTTATTCTAATTTTCCATATCTGAGAGGGTTTCTTACAAATATTTTTTTATAATTATTCTTAATAAAATTTAAAATATAATGGCTAATTTTTCAATTTTTAGCCTTTGTTTTGTTAAAGCTGAGAAATAATGCAAATATCATCTCTTCTTTGGTTTTGTATAATCCTGACAATCACTCACTTATATATGATTCTTTCCTAATTTTCCATGCTATGCTTCGTTACACTAGGATAGTATACATCTTTGTGCGAATATCTAAACTGATCAATAATTGTTAATGTCACTATAATCAACAATTATTTATAGTGAAATGCTTTCCTTTTGAAAAAAAAAATTATATCATGGATTAAACAAAAATAGCCTGTATTTAAATCTCTCAAAGCTATATAATTTTAAAGAATTTCCTTTTCCTTTGTCAAAAGTATATGATTTTTATTTATATTTTTTGATAAAATTTTTATCTAAATTAATGTTTCCAAAAGTATTTGTTCCTCTTAATAGAAATTTTAATTTTAAAAACATAATAAAATTTTGAGTATCATAGTTGCATAGGAAATATGGTTTTTTAATTGATATTACAGGCAACAATATCATTTATTTTGAAAAGACTAAATCATTTTTTTTTGTTGAAAAATTATCAAGAATAGCAACAATAAAAAGATCTTAGTATTTTTTTTAAATAATTTGTTCTATATATATAAACTATGTAATCCTTGTCTATTTAGTATATTTAAAAAAAATTCCCCTTATTTTTTCTGTCTTTTCTGAATTAAAATTACTGCATGATTTGAGAGTTGATTCTTGTAATTTATTTCACATGCACATAAGAACAAATAACTATAATTCTTTGCTTTGGACCTGCTTAAGTTAAAATAAAGTGTTAGCTTAGCAAAATTTTAATAATGTGTATATTAAGCATCAGTTGGATCAAAGAACTCTTAGAAACCTCTGTATTAATTTTACTTTTTGATATTATGAATTTGATTGTTGTGTTAATTAATTTTTAACATTTGTTTTATCTATGCCTTTATTAACTCTTTGCATAGTAATGGCTCACTATATGGAAACCTGATTTTGCTCATATCTCAAACTGTTAACTATAAATGGAAAGTAATATATTTAGAATTAACTTTTAAATTTCCTTTTTAATAATAAATAGAAGTGCAGATTAACTAGATCCATAGTTTTCAGTTATATCATGTTATTTACAAGTCTATTTTTTTAGGAAGTTTCTTAATTGTTTTTCTGATACAAAAAAATTGTTGGAAAAAAATAATTTTGTTGGGCGAGTCTTAAACTAGTTATTCGATATTTAAAAAAAAAAATTTTTTTAAAGAGAAAGCATATGTTTAATTATCAAATAAGATTAGGTGGTCTATCAGCTTGAGCACTGCACTAATCATGTTATGTAGCTGGACATTATAATTAAAGAGGGCATGCGTGTCCTTGTTTCCTGTTTTTCCTCTTTTTTTAGGGGGGGGGGAGGGGAACTGTTAACTTTTAATTGAACAAATATTGTTGTCAATTGAGTGAATATTATGGAGAAGATTTATAATTTTTAGAAATGACAGATCCTTACTTTTGGTCTCTGGAGTTTTGTAAGTTCTTTTATTAATAGCTCTGGTCATCTATACTTGAAACTATATAAATTTATTGCTCGAAAATTTCGGTACAGTTTGTTTTACGTAATTGTCTTAATATTTGTATTAATTCTATATAGTTCTAACAATTTTTATTATAAATATTTGTAGTTAATTTTATACTATAAATTGTATTGGAAATGGCATAGAGAGGTCTGCTAAGTCTTTCCAAACACTGAAAATACTTCAGGAATTGCCTTTGGATAGCAAATCTGAGCTTGTGAATAGTAGTGATACTGAGGAATACACTCTTGATAAAGCATATAGATATTAAGTAACATATTTTCTTTCAAGATTTTACTTATTTCCATGCTTCAATGCAATGCTTGCTCAGTTGCACTTTTATGAACTGTAGTGGTGTGTAGTGTTCCAACTGATGGAACACCTGCAAATTCAAAGTGGTAAGCATAATAATTAAGAAATTTTACTTGCATATTCCTTTCGGTCTAATTAGACTGTCTACAAATTTTTTTTGTTGGGAAAGGGGTAAATTTTAAAGAATTGTGTGCCATAAAGGTTTAAAACAGGAATCTTGCATTATTTATATTTTTTTGATGATATATTAAATGTGTAATGATTATACATCTTGTTTTCAGATATTTGGATGCTGTTTTTTCTATGGGGCAAAAGCAAAGCATTTTACCTGAAGAGAAAATAAGAGAGTATGAGGTAAATACTTTTTGAAATACAGTTATTTGTTTTTGCAACTGAAACTAAAGTGAAGAATTAATGATTATTATTTTGCATTCAACAGATTTTGACATACCTTACAGAAAGGGAAATAATCAAGTAAGTTTATAAATTAATGTCTTCAAGAAATTTATACATTATTTCTATTGAATATAAAGTATTTTATGATTAGTTTCAGAGTGCTCATTTAAGTGAACCTGGTATTATTTATTATTCTTTTAAGCAACTTTTTGCACTTTAATATGTTTTAAATGTTTTTGGTATTTCTTTATTTCAAAATGTAGTTTATTTTTAAAAGGTAAATATCATTGTAGTTTGATTATTTAATGTTTTCATATTAACTTGTTTATTAACTTTTGATCTGCCAAATTTTTCTGTTTTACTTTTTGAGTAACTGATTTTATTCCAAAATCTGAAATTGTATGTTGTCTTATAAACTGTACTGATAGCAGTTGCCTGCTGCTATAAAAACTGTATAACTTCTTTGTGACTTATGGTTGGTCAGAGTTCATCCCATACTGACATACTTATTTGCAAATGATATTGAACATTTTAATATATCATTCCTTTTAGTAAATGTAATGAAGCTGTTTCTGTAATAACTGATATTACCATATTTTATTGTTCTCTCTCAATATATTGTATAGAAAACAATTGAACTTTTTAAATCTCTTACTTGTAGTAGCTGATTTAGATAAATTACATTGTGATTTATTTTGGTCAAATGGATTTAAAAAAAAAGACTTGCTAATTCATCATTTTATTAATTATTAAATAAGCCGAAAAATTTAAAAGTGAATGAGAAACAGAGTTGAAAGATTATTTTTATCTTTGTAGATTGAAAACCTATAAAATTAAAAAAAAAAAAAATCAGTTTTGGGTGAAACTTGTGTATTAGATGTCAAGTTGTTTATAATTTCATTTTCTGCATTTAATTTTATGATACATTAGTATAATTATTGGCTAAATAATTTTTTTTGCCTTTTTTTATTGTACAGAAAAGTTAATTTTATATGACCCATTTTTGCAGAAACATGGATTTTAGTGCATTTGGAATCAAATTTATCACTGGAGGTCAATTAATTGTCTTTTAATAATAATTCTATAATATTTTTGCTGGCATCAAATACTTTTTGTATAAATTTATTCATTTTATTGCTAATCATACTTATTTCACTTCTCAGTGTTTATACTGTGCTATGTTTATGAAGTTCAACTTTTATTATCCCAAGCATTGATTATAATAAGTTTATTCTGAAGTCTATTATATAATTTTTACTTATCTTATTTAGATTATATTAGTTTTGTTTCTCCTATCCTTGGTATATATTTATTACTTATAAACTCGTAACTTATCTTCTAGAGCTTATGAAAAGTTTTGCAGCATGAACCCTGATGTGAATCCAGAGTCTTTAAACCCAGCAATATCTCTTGAGAGACTTGATGATTTACCTGAATTAAAAGTGAGTACTGAAAGTTTTCTTTCATGTTTCCATTGCATTGAAATGTTAGGAAAAGCTAAACATTTCGTATATTTATATGTTTAAATCTTTGTTTTAAGAATCCTAAACATGTTGCGGAAGTTCTGCGATGTTTTGTTTGGAATTTAAAGAAAGAATTGGATTTATGCAGAAATACATTAGTTCACAAATTCAGCAATACACAACTTCAGCAACAAAGTAGCTTTTCATCATACAAGTATTAAATTGGGGAATACGGCTGCTTGCAACTGTTACATCCAAATGTCAATTGGAGATGTTTGCAGTTATCGGGATCATGATGTTGCAAGTGACATGAGAGCATGCAAAATGAGAGAGTCAGCATATGGAGCAGATGTTAACTTAAAAAGAAGTTGAAAAATTGTATGTCCAGCCATTCGCTGCAAATGAAAGTGATATTGTTTGTTCAAAAATATTATAAGATACCATCATCATACCCTTACACAAGGTAGACTAATCAGAAACTGGAGAATGGATGTGGTTTGATGATTTGATTTGTGTTGTCAAAGAGTTTGGTGACAAAAATGCTGTTTCACACCCTTAGAAAGATTTCCAAGTACATTTGTAAGATGGTGAGAGACAGCTAAGGAAAATTGTTGGCAACATATGTCTAATATTTTTCTGTGATGATGAAAGAAATTGAAACCATATAGCAGTCAACATTGCTCAATACCAGCTTATGGCAACCAAAAGACAGGATTTCAGTTTACTGTGGCCAGATGACTTTATAAAAGTGATTTATTTCCCTGGCATCCAGAGCAATGTATATCATTAACAGCAGGTCCTTAGCAGTTTAATGGTATAGCAAACACAAAGTTTGGACATCTCTTCAAAGAAATTATATCCTTTTTTGCAATGAGAGTCATTTTATTCTCATAAATGATTCTTGACGTCAGTTAATATGTAGAAAGGTAGGAACATATTTTCTTCATACTAATAATTGGGAATGAGACTATTGAGGCAGTTCTAATGCCCTTGTATTTCCTTTCCTTTGTTTCGCCAAGGGAAAATTATCTGGCAGTGGAGCTTTATCATCAGACCACGGTAATGATACTTTATAACAACCATCTTTAAATTTGACAGTTTCTAAAAGATTTTGCTTGGTTTCCAAGTCTTGCTGAGCTCTGAATTTTCTTTCGACGGGATCCTTGATACCAATCAAATCCATCTTCCACAAATCTGAAATATCAGCATCTTTAACAAATAAGGATATCACAGACAAGGCTAAGTGTTCTTCCTTTTGATTTTCTAAGGCAATTTTCCCCATTACCGTCCATCCTAGTTTTGTTTCTAAAGCGACATGACCACTACTTAGTTCTCTACGGTGACCAGTCAACAGTTTGCCCATGATGTCAGCACCAATGAGTATTTGAATTCGCTTGAAAAAATCGTTTACTTCAGAGCTTAGTTCCATAATACACCAACTCGTTGATCCAAGCACCTTTTCCAACAGGTTGAATATCTTCACAAATTTTGGCCTGGTCCAAAGCATCAAAATTACATCTGAAGTTTCCATTTAGACTTCTTAATTTTATTTTATAGCAATTATGCTTGCATTCACCTGAATTAACTCCACCAAACAGTGAGTAGATTAACTTTTCTTCTCGAATAGGTGAATATTTCATTTTTTCGGCTACTTCTTTTAATATGTATGAATTTTGTGAGCCTGAATTGAAAAATATACGTACAGTCGTCTCATTATTATCTGAAACATGTTTGGCGTGAAGTGTTAGTAATGGAACTTTTGGATTTCTGGATAAATTCGACAAATTATTTTCGCTTTCTGGAGAGTTTTCTTTCACTAAACATGACTTATTTATATTAGCAAGTTGATCACACATTATAAATTGATGTCTTTTATTACAAATTATGCATTTTACAAATATTTGGCATTTTCTAATTGAATGACCGGGGTTCAAGCAGGCATAACAACAATTTTTATCTTTCAAAATAGTTTTCTTTTCCATTAAACTCATTTTTCGAACAGAAAAGCAATCTGCACTTGCATGATTCTTGCTGCAAAAAGCACATGACTTTTTGATTTCTCGGGTCTGTGCATTGGCGAATAGACTGGAAGCTGTTGATATTTTATTTCTGTTTTCCTTGGATTCAAACCTTTTGTTACTAAAGTGATTCTTATCCTTTCTTTTATTCAGGCCAAAACTCTGCATTGCTAAAGAAATTCGTTCTGCAGCTTCTACTACTGCTTTCAAAAATGCTAATAAGTCTGACTTGCCGTTCACAACTATTGTTGTTGACATCAGAACTTCTTTGCCTCTGCCATGCTCTTAATATTTCTTCTGGCAAGCAAGACTCTACCAATGGGTGTAATAAAGCGGCACTTTTATCCGTTGTAACGCCTAGAGTCTCTAATGCACGAATTTGTGCCTCCAAATTATCATAAAGTGCACATAAATTCGTTGCGGACTGTTGCTGGGCGTTTTCTATAACGAATTTCAAAAGTTCATGGACGTAGAATTCAATGAGTAAATCACTTCGGCCAAAGCGAGATTTTAACGACTCAATAACTTTGCTGTAGTTGGTGCCGGTTGGCGGGAAACTCTCAACGACTTCCCGAGCGCGCGATCCACTAACAGTGGATTGGATCAAATATTGAAATTTATTTTCGGGAGCAATATCTACGTCATTATGAACATGTTCAAATTGGCTCCAAAATGGCAACCAGTCCTTTAAATATTCGTAAAATTGGCGAAGTTCAAGTTTAGATAAGTGGAATTTCGTTTTCACACTATCTGATTCAATGGTTTCGTAATTTGGTACTTCTAAATGCACTCCAGCAGATATTTTTGCTAATTCTAACTCATGTTGTCTTTGGTTCTCAATTTCCTCGTCATGACGTTTTCTTTCGCCTTCTTGGGGCTTTCGACTTCTTGGGGCTTTCGACTTTCGTTTTCTTATTTTTCACTGATAATCGTAAACAAAACCTCTGGAACAAACTCCGGATCATTTTTATAAACTTGACTATTCAAAATCACTTCTTTCAAAGTAGTAATTGTAACTTTAGCAGATAAAGGTTCATTACTTTCTTCCAACAAAGTTATGAGATTCTCCTTTTTAAAACCTTTAACGGTTTTGAACATGATAACCGTCAGTTTCGTGTCCTGTCGCGGACGCCAAATAATGTTACTAGCAGGTCAAAAATTATGCACGGACGCCTTTTTGCACTCACTCAAATGAACTCGCAGTTCTACAAATGAATGAGACACACTAAAATCGTAAAAATTAATACGAGAAACATCTTCTAGCTACCATGAGCTCTACCGGTATTTATTTTTTCTTGTTTTTAGAAAAAGACATTCCCATTCCTTGAAAACAAAAGTTTTACAGCTGAGTTGAATTGTAAATTCTGCTCACTTTACAGTAATTATACTTCAATTTTTTTTATGGAATGAGGAACTTCCTAAAAATTCTTGAAGACCCAGATGTTTAGAGGATGCTGAATGAGCAATTGAAAAGAGGAACAATTTGGTATTATATATTGAAAAGGGTACATTTATAGCATCAAAGTCTAAATCATATAAATTTGCTGCTAAATGCAACAAAGATACTATCTGTCAGACAGAGGTTTTTCTCATCATTGACCAAAATTATCTAACCGTTTTTTGCACTCTTCTGTATAAACTGTCCACTTATACTATTTTTAGCACAGGATATGAAAATGATGTTCAATAGTTTGAAAAATTTCAGTATTTTGAAACTGAAATGTGATTGAAAACCTAAAAACTGTAAGGGTATACATTTTTCATGTAAAAATTCACATGCCGATATCAGAAAAGTTAATTCTGGATTATTTGGGGGCAAAATAATAAAAAGGCTTACTGATCAGCGAAAAAAAGAGAATAATCAGAAAACAGCCAAAAGTTTTGAAACATGAATCTAGGACATAGTATATACCTTCATTCTTAAAATTGTTTTTGGATTAGTTCTTTCTCATCAGAATTGTGTTTAAATTTGAGAAGAATAGCCAAACAAGCCCTCAATAGCAAGCTGAAAGGTATTTTTTACTGTTCTTATGAACTGCTATTATATAAGAAATAGAATGTGATTCTATTTCATCCAAAATCTATTAATCCAAAAATAAAATTGGCAAGTTTTTATCAAAACATTGAAGAGGTCAAAAGTCTTATCAGAAATTGAGTATTGAGAAAGTAATTGAGATCCCAATGATATAATTCCATGGCCAAACGATAGTTGAGAGGAAATTTTTCTTCAATAAAATTATTGAGGTTAAAAACATTTAAAGGTAGAAATATATGTTGCAAAACATTTGGTTTCAGCTGAATTGAAGGGAGAAAAAATAGCAGTGGAGTTCTCAAATCACAGAAGGATTTATATGTGGAGAAAAATTCCCATTCTAAATATATCTAAAAAAAAAAAATAATAATGGGAAAACTGTTATTGTTACTGTATGGTGGCTAACAGTAAGGGCTTTTGTAGTGTGATCTTGAAAACCCCTTTGAACTACAAGCTTTAGTTTATTAAAGATGAGCATGACTAATGTCATTAGTGCTCTTCCTTTAAACATATAAAAGCAAGAAGCAAGAGAGTAAACATACATTCGAAGATTAATAAGGAAAATATTTTATTTAAATGTATTATTTTTATATCTCATGCATGTAATTTTGTGGTCCTTGAATTTTCTAAACAAGGTCTTTGTAAGACTTTGTATAACTTTTGAATTTTTTTTTTTTTTTTTCCCTTCAACAGGAATAAACCCTAATTATGTGTTTCTATTTTTAGAAAATTGGTTTGGTTGCAGTTTCAACAGTATTATTCTGAATTGTGTCCAATATATTCAGTTAGTATTGATTGACTTAATGTCTGAAATAAGGGATGTTTTGGCTTTTGTCAGTAGATGCTTTATAGATCTTTGCTGACAAATTTAAAAAGCCTGTTCTTAAGTCACAGGCGATGATTTTGATCTTATATGCACAAGTATTTTTAAAAGGATGCAACTTTGTATAGGCGACGAAGATGTTCACTTTGAACAAGTTTTAATCACCTGAATTAATACATAATCCGACCATTATTTTCAAATTTGTTGAAACTTAATAAATGGGATATTATTTTCTGATTCTGTTGTTTAATAATTTGTTGTGTTTTCTATATTACCCCTGAAAATTCCAACGAAAGTAGCGCACAAGTACTGGTCAAAGATTTGGAAAAATGGTCTAAGTCAATAAATTTGCTTTTAATATCTCATCAAAGTTTATAGATAGAAGCATGAAATGTTGCATCTGCATACACATAAAAAATATAATTATTCAATAAAAATTATTATTATATTTTAATTGTATATTTAAAAAAGGATTTTTTTGTAAGAAAAATTTTGCTGCATATACATTTGTTGATCCAATGAAAGATACTAAAATAAGTATATGAAATGTGGTTTAAGAGATTGCTTGGGAATAAAATTTTTCTGATTGATAACAGCACCATCATGTTGATGTGACTATCCAAGCAAACAAGCCAATGTGCTATATGGTTTGTTTGCTAAAATACCTGTTAATAGTTTTCATTGTTGAATTAATTTTGTCTTAATGGCAAATTACTAGATTCTTGTGATTAGTGAAGACCTTTACATTTTTCTGAAGTTAAATTGTTTGTCTGATGTCTTTTTTTAGAACCCACACACATAACATTTGAAGTTTCTGATTTGCAGAATTAAGTATCAATCGTCTACCGTATGATAAAATGGGAGAATTGGCAATTTTCGAAATCAGACCAAACAGTAGTCTGAAACATATTTTCAGCAGATAACCATATTTGTTTTGAATCTGATATTTGTGTGATCTTTTGACAATTTGCCAAGATCTACTCGAAATTATTACATTTTTATTGCATATCATTCTATTTTAATCTCTTTAACAAATATATTGACTTTTTTTTAAATATTTCTATTTTGCATAGTAATGATCAATGTATTTTCCAATAATATAGCATGGTTCTCCTTCTGTGAACTGCTCTATAATGAATCTTTATTTGATGTTCTCTGTCTATAAAAAATTCTTTCTCATTTAAACTAAATGAATATTGAACTGTATTGAATTTGCTTTTCTTAAATTTTCTTTTGAATAATTTTTGCTAGGTAAATCCTTTTAAAGATCGAATGATCTGGGTATTCACAGATCCAGTGTCTAGATGCATGACATTTGAAGATTATTTAGATATGATGTCTGTTTTCAGTGAAAGAGCTCCTTTATCATTGAAAGCGGAATACGCATTTAAGATATATGGTAATCATTTTTTAAAATTCTTTTATTTGCCTTTATAATGAAGGATTTGCTTGAAGTATTTTTTTTCTTGTAGCATAAATATTACATTTTAAAAATTTTAATGAATATTCTTGTTCTGGTGTGTGTGTATATATATATATATATATATACACACACACTCACACACACCAGAACAAGAATATTCATAATGATATTTCTTAATTTAATTTAAATCTTAATGTCCTTATTCCTATTTTAATTTAGCCCATGTTAATTTCATTTTGAAATTTTTCCTTAGTTCCTGATCCAATTTCTAGTTTTGTATTTATTTATTTCTAACACACGTCTAACATAATTGCTGATTCCATCATTCCCATGCCAGAAACAAAGGGTTAAAAATCCTCAATACCTGCACACCTTTTTAAAAAGATATGTAAAAAATGAGAGAGTTTTATCTACTTTTGAAATCTTTAGGAAACTTGGAATGGAAATTTGTTTAATTTGTGTTGGTTAAATGTGCTATGAAGTAATATAAAAATTTGAAGCAACTGCATTTTAGAGGTTTAAGATGTCTTAACAATTTATTAATAATGTTTTTTAAGAGACAGTATTTAATAGTAACCATAAACTATATTAAGAAACTGTATTAAATATGATAAAAATGCCAAAAAGAAATAAATAAAAAAAAGATTGTTCGACTTCTTTGGAAAGGAAATTGAAAACTGTAAAGCATTCTTAGAAAACAATTGCTGTATGCAAAAATGATGTAAGATGTCTTGAGTCAAGGAATATTTAAAAATTTGATTGTTAATTATTGATTTAAGTCATTCATTTATGGTATTTTATTATTGTAATGTATTATGAATTTGATTTTCCAGGATCTGTCTCGAAATCTCTACAAAGTGCAAAAAAAAAAAAAAAAAAAAAAATCACATCATGAACAGATCCTTATAAGTTTTTCTTTCATACTATCTTAAGGAATTCGATAAATTTAGAAATTGAATGTTTAATGTATCATAATACTGCAAATAACCACAAATAAATTAATGATTTAAAAGAGAGATTTTGGAAATTATTCGTGATTAAATTAGTGTTTTAAAGTTCGTTTGTTTACAATATCAACATTATTTTTTTTCACACTTTCTTTCAGATTCATTTGATAATTTTTTTCTTCCATTTTTCTTATTTTTTTTAGATCTCATTATCAATTACCAATTTACTATTGTGTCACTAATCAAATTATGTTAGAATGCTTGGGAAATCTGTAGAAAGTGATTAGGCTGTTGATAAAAATCTTGATTCTTATGCAAATTTCCCAATCCTTAGTTTTAAGCTATAGCTTCATTAACATCATTTTTCCAGTCTTCAGATCCACACTAATTGCTTACACTTCAATTCTGTTATATTTCCACATTGATGCATTCCATAAGTAAGTGAACTGCCTATTTATATTTACTGATTAGATTGGATTCTAAAAGAGAATTAAATCCATTTAATTTGCTCATGTAGTTTACCATTATGCAGGAATCTCATAATAGTGGATTTTATGTACACTGTATTTATGAGATTAATATTTTAAGAAAATTATATTGCTTATAAGAACATAGTCCATAGCCTGTGCGAATAAGAATGGAAAAAGTTTGTGTGGAATGATGTATGGCTTTCCAACATTTTTTGCACAAATGGATGTGCTTGAATAAGGCATTTGCTTAATGTTTTATTGAATTAGATTGTGTTCCAAGTGCTAGCGTTTTTTTTTTTTTTCAGACTGTATTATCTCTTTAGTTTAATCATTGTAATCTCTGTGATAATTTAATACAAGAAATGTGCTAAATCCTTTGAGTATTTTTTTTTCATCTGTTAAACTAGAGGAATTTTACTATTGTGAGATATATGCACAGTTTTCTTCAATGTAGCAGTTTGTTACTTATAATTCATTTTAATTACTTGCGATATTTTAAGATTTAATTGCCAATACAAACATGCAAATATAAGTTTGGTCCATTCAAAGTCTGTATCTCAAAGCAGCCGAACTTTTCCAGGGTGATCTCTATTGTGGAATGCAAGAGCCATCGAAAACTTTTAGTGCTTTTCAGTAACAATTTTTAATAGTACAGTAATGACCGATAGTAAATAAATGTATAACGAAAATTGTCTAAATTTTCCCCCATAACAGTTAAAACAGTTATTCATGCCTAAAAAAAGGATAGAACAACGCATGTTTGATTATTTTTGTCAGTATAGTTGTTATCAAAATATAAAATATATGACCCATTTAAAAAGGCAATGAGATATGTGTTATAATTACATTTGTTTTTTCGCTCTCTGATTTTCAGATTTTGATGATGATGATCTGTTATCAAGGAGTGATCTCAAAGAAATATTAAATCGTTTAAAAGTCATAGAAAATCATTTACTGGAACCTCAAGACTGGGAAGAAATTCTAGATTATGTAGGTTTTTTCTTTTATTTTTGGTTTATTTTTAAAGAATTTTTTTTTGGGTGTTATTTTAATATAAATAGTTGTAAACATTATTTTTTTTTCTGTTTTCAACTAGAAAATTAGAATTACACTAATAAGAAGCCAACTGATAATCATTTAATTTCTTTTTATGTTTTATTTCTTCAAGCAACTATCTGAAAATCATGGTAATGCTAGAAATGTATACATTAAATTTATATACTATTTTTTTCTCTCAATTATTTGAAACGAAATAATTTGTGTAAATTTTTGACATCTTTTCAGTTTGATTGCTTGCTTTTTAATTATTAAATAATTATGTCAGGAAAATATTTGCCTATTACATGGATCAACTGCCACTGCTTCAATGCTTTCTTAAAGAGTAAACGATCTAATAGTTTGAAGCAGTTTTGTGCTGATTCATCCAGAAAATGATTTTTTCTGAAACAAAGGTGTCCAGATACTAAAAGTTAATAAATGAATAGAACATAAAATTATTAATCATAAAGGATGATTGATCATACATTTATGCGGTCATCTTATCTTTGCAAATTGGCCATTGTAAATATGCTTTTGTGGCCATATATATTTACATTCTATAACCTCTTACTGTTTTGGAAATGTTGAAAAATCTTTCTTAGATTTCAAAATTCTTTTACTGCCATATGTAATGAATTTAATATTTTTTTTTTTATCAGACACATATTTTTCATTATGTTTTATATGTTTATACTTTTCTCAAAATTTATATGAAGTTGTATGATCATTTTTAATAGAATGTGATCATTCCTTTGATTGGCAGTAATACAAGATGAACTTTAAATAAAAAAGGAAGATTAAATAATGTTAGCTCATCTATAATTATACAATTTTTATTCATTAGTAATGAAACTTTTAGGACTATCTTATATGATACTTCATTAATTATTAGTGTGAAATAAAAAAAAAAGTTTTTTTAAGCTGATATTGAAGCATAAATAGGTTTTTCTTGAAATGTTTGTTCAAAAACAGTCATAAAGCTGGAACATTTTGAGTTTTTTCTGTTTCAAATGACTTACATACTGGCTTCAGATTTCATAACTGGCCTTTTAATACAAAAGAATCCTGGTTTAGATTTTTTTTCTCCTTTCCATATCCGAAAACAAAGCGAACAAAGTTTTTTTATTTACAATTTAAAAACTTTTGATTCATGCATTATAACTGAATGGCGGTTTCAGCTTAATTCTTTACTTCTACATTCTGTGAAGTTTGGTTTAAGGACGAATTTATTTGGCCCATTCTAATATATAACCAATTTGGCATTTTTGGTATCACTTACGATTTAACTTATTTTTATCGTCAGTTTATATAATATTTTATTTGAAATAGAATAGATATAACAACACTTAATTGATTTTTCTCAGTTAATGAAAAATGTTTGTAATCGGTTGAAGTTCAGTGTTATTTCATTCTTGTAAATATTTATTTCTGTAGTTTTATGTGATATATTTAATTTTCATTTGTCATTGAATACTTATGCCATATTGTTTGACTATTGTTCGGAAATTAAAATGTAAATGCGGATATTATCTCTCTTTTATGTCACCATTTTTGACATTTCCCCATTGTTTTCAGCACTTTTTTATTAGTCTCCCCAGATTTTGTTTTAACAAATATAAGGGGCTTGCATTTTCCCTCGATTTACACTACTATTCTTAAGCACCTTTGAACAATGTTGAAAATGAGGTAAAATGTAATGGTTTTTTTATGCAAATAGAATTAACTTTTCTTTCTTCTCTTTTACGAGAAAAGAGCAATAGTTTATTTTGTTTTGTACATAAAAAAACATTTTTGAAACAGAAGGAATTACAAAATTTTAGTTGTGTTTTATCTTAGTTATCATTAAGAGAAAACGTTTCAACTAGGCGAAATCTAGGCACTGTTTCAGTTAATTTTTCCATAAATTTCGTGAAATGCATTTAAATATTAAATGGAATATTGATAAAAGGCTTTTGTTTAAATTGAATTCTGCTTTGAATGAATCAACATGAATTAAGGAATAATCTAATTTTTCATCATAACTTAAAAAAAACAAACATTTGATGTTTTTTTTTCCCCAGACAAGTGTGGTATGTAGATTGATTGCAGTGGTAGGAGGTTCTAACTATGGTCTAACATTACCTTTCCATAATATTTAACTATAATACTCCATTTGCTCAGAAAAGTAGTTGTATGGTGACAAAATGTAGACAACATGGGAATAAAAATATAGGTTTAAGGCTATAACATGCTTAATAGAACATCAATTAAGTTTATATAATTAGAAATTATATTGAGTATTCTATTGAGTTATAACCGCGTGCACAGGCATGATGCATTACAAAAAATGAGTGCTTGTGCGGGTGGAAAATTGCTTTTAAGTATTACAGTGCCTTTTTGCCATTAGTCAATAAATGACACTAGCTAGAGAGCTGGACAAACATGCATGCAAGTACAGCTAACTAAATATAGTTGGTGATCATCCATGCAAGCTTTTGATTGTTAAATTTTAATAAATTTAAGCGACGATGAGTTGTTAAAAAAATTTGAGAGAATAGAAATTAACTTATTCATAATGATTGGATCTTTCCAGCTGAAAAAAATTAGCCTGCATTTTTTTTCTGTGTTCAGCAAAAAGCTTTGTGCTTGACTGAAATGGTGGATTTTTTTTTTTAATTGATTGTACTTAAATTTCTAGATTTCTTTTCTGGACATAAAATAATGTTTCTTTCTCCTATCCTTGTGTAATGTATAGGTAATGGAAGATGGAGACATTGACGAAGATGGATTCATTGCTTTTACTGAGTTCTGTCACATAATGCAAAGAGTCGCTGACTTTGCAAGGTAAATATACTGTCCAAAATCTCTCTTTAAGTTATTTATTTAATTTTCAACTCAACCAGATTTTAATTATTGTTATAATATAATGGGAAGTATTTTTTGTAATTTCTCTTTTTCTGTTCTGATAATTTCTCTATTGTATCAGATATTCACATCTTAATATTAGTTTTTGTCTAATTCAAGGCCTTTACATTTAAGTATCTTTTTGTAAAATTCATATTTTTTTTTTTTTTTTTTTTCAGTACCTTTGTTATCCGATTATGAGATATGTTGAAGAGCAGATGAGAAAGAGCCTGTGTGCCTTATTTTTTGCTTATTCATTATTAAATGATATAGCTAGTAGTTGTGAAGATACTCGATTGGAAGGGGAGAAATAGTATAAATGCAATTTTATAAAGGAACTCAATTACATAACTTAACTGATGAGTGGTATTTGAAAGTTAAGTGTATTATGTCTTACTTTTTATAGTGTCCTTTATCATTTTTTAAAACTCTTGTGTTAAACTCTGTTAATTTTTTTAAGCTTCAGTAAAATTTGTCATATTTTATTTCTATAAAATATGTTTTATAAGTATTGAAGGCATTCTAATTTTTATGCCCTAGAGCTTCACTGAGATGAAAAATCAATTTTTAGAAATTTATTTCATCTTGCGAATTTCTGCATATATTTTTCTGATACAAATTTCTTTATAAAATATTATTCTATTATTTCTTTACAGTGTATGCCTTCCTCTTGTTTGCTCTTATATTGATTGCTACAAAGTATTTTTATATTCATAAATAGTATAATATATGTATGTTAGTAGAATTCATTGCTAAGAGCTAAACTTTTCATGTGATGACAGGACTAATTCAGGTATATATATAATGAAATGCCCAAGAAAATTTGTATATAATAAATACACTTAATTACATTTAATACTTGATTGTAGCATCTATTTATTAATTAGATGGTATTTTGATATGATGATTATCTTTAGATTATACTTATTTATTGAAAAATGTTTTCAGCTGAATAATGGTTGTGCTAAAATACTTTTGACAATCATTTTACTGTTTAATTGTTGCATATGTATTAACTTTGTAAACAGTTTTTTTTTAATATTACATTCGCTTACAGAATATTTTTGATATTTATTGCTCGAAGGAAATTACCTTTTTAGTGTTATCCAGAAATCTTTTGACAATCGTATTGCTGTCACATGACGCTATTTCCCTCTCTTCTTTCTAGTAATATCATTACACAGTATTGTGAGTGGTTGTAAAGCATGTGGACTAATCTACCATGCTCCATAATGTTGTGAATATTTGTTGCTTTTACAAATCAGGGGTTTTAACTGTTTTGTTTATAGTTTTTAACTAGTATTTATTTGTGAGATCTTTTAAGGATTAAATGTTTACATTATATTTATATGTTTATTTATTATTATTTGCTTTTAAACTCTATATTTATTGAAATATATCTTCCTATTTTCTTGTATCGATAAAATTTGAGAGAATTTTACTTGTAGCACATTAAATCTTATCTTCATTTATTTTTATAAATTTAAACATGTAGTTTGTCTGTTAAGGGATGTACAAGATATTCGATTTCTTAAATTTAGTATGTAAAAATGTGTACTTCAAACATCTATAAACTTTTTGCTTTTAATATTTGCCATAGATAAATTTATGTTTCTTTATTTTAATTTCATTTTTCACCAATTCAAAGTTTTTTTCTTAAAAATCTTTCATTAATAAAATGCCTTTAAATTTCATGTACTAAAATAAAATCTTTTTATAATGTTATTGCTTGAATTTTAAATAAATGAAGTATTTAATTGTTCAATAAAGCAATGTTATTTCAGTCTTTAAGCTTCCCTTAATTTTGAGTTGACTATTCTTGTGACTTCTCATGGAATGAATTTTGGTGTCTATTGAAATAGAATTTGGAGAATCTCTTTAATAGTTTATCACGTTAATTCTTCCATTTGGAAATAACTATCTCTATATGAATGCATATCATAAATACTATTAATGTGATTGCGATTTTTAAGGCATGCTCCGGACCTATAATTTTTCGGAATAAAATAGTAGACAAATCATAATGCATTTCAGATATGAATAAAATTGTTAAAATGTCTAATTGTTCTTTTAGAGCCTTATAAGTATATAAACGCATCAGGAAAACATAATTCATTAGCTTTACATACAGCTGATGTGCATGTTGCTTTTCTTTTCTGATGAGCATATCACTCATCTAATCTAGAAATGAGTTTTTCCTTTTCCTTTCTATACTTTTAAGCTTCAAAATATGATGTGCATACAGTCATATGAAATGGTAATTCTGAGTGGTCGTGAGTCTGTTAATATTAATAAAAAAAGAATAAAACAAAAGATGGAACGTAAATAAAAGAAACATGAATATCAGAAAGAAAAAAAAAAAAAAAACAGTTTATAGGAAAGAGGGAAGAACTATTTTCTAAGGTCTA